>NC_051094.1:16027500-16162500 GCF_901709675.1 Syngnathus acus | reverse complement strand
TCGCCTGAAAACGGCCTTCAAAATAAATCACCCTACCTCAAATCAAAGCACGGCTGAATAACATAAATAACATGGAGAATTCTCAACACAAACTGAACATATGTTTTTAGAACAACTTTTATTATTATAATTTTTTACGAGGTAAAAGTATATATACTGTAAATATGTTTTTAGAACTCTTTTATTATTATTATTACAATTTTTCTATAACAAGCTACAACACTGTAAATATGTTTTTAGAACTCTTATTATTATAACAATTTAATTATAAAAAGGTACAAGTGTACGCACTGCAATTGTGTGAGCACTCCTTGCCTTCTGCTGGCGTGTGGGCAAGGTTTGTGCCATAATTCCTCAATTTAGAAGTTTCATTTTGAATTTTGAATATTTTTTTAATTTGGAGAAAAATCTGCGATGTAGTGAAACCGCGATAAACGAACCGCGATGTAGCGAGGGATTACTGTATTTGTTTTCATAAAAACCTGCGATGCACCGAGGCCGTGATTGGTGAACCACGGAGTAGCGACGATTACTGTACTTCTTTTCGATTATGTTCTCAGTGGCAAGCCAAAAGTAAATATCTGACTGAGTTATTGTTTCACTTATTATAAAATCGTAACTAAAGATAATGTCATTATAGATATTCTTTTGCTTGATAACAAAGAGATATTTTCTTTTTTTACGTAACCTTGAATTTTTTGGGGCTATGAATGTTCGTTCATGTGCAAAACAAACATGATAACGAATATAAGCAACTTCTTTGTAGTAAATGTTACATTGAAAAGGGGGTGGGAGTTTACCAGCTTTAAGCTTCAGCCAACTCCTTTTTGCCCATTTGTATTAGTATACTAGTTTTTAATTATATATCTTGAGTCTTGTGAAATTTATTTGCTCAATAAAATTCATGATGATGATTAACAAAACTTTAAAAAAAAAAAATGGCTTCATCAGTCTACGTCTAGCAATAAAATGTATACCACTCCTGTAGTGGAACTCATAATGTGTCGTTTGATGAAGGCTTCATAGCTATTCCATCATATTAAATTGAAATTATACCCAAAGGAAGTAACATTTCAAGAAATACTTTAAAGATTGCAAAAGGTACAGAGTCTTAAAATACTTTAAAACTGGATGTCATTTTTACATCCATAAAGTGACTATCCAAAGACCAGTCGTCCCTTGTGGCACACACACACACACACACACACACACACACACACACACACACACAGCCTTTTGTTTTCAATCCTCTCTTTAGGCAGTAATATATTGTCTACAGTAACTGTAATGATACTCGAGAGCAATTGTGTACCACTAACAGGCACTTCTGTCACACACATCACTATCAGTGTGCATTGATTTGTGTTTCCCTTAAATCGTCCGTTTCCTCCATGCCGAGTGGAGCTGTAATTGCGCCTTGCTTAAGTGATTCAAATAAGTCTGTATGTTGCTTGTACCTCTGCTCCAGTGTCATTGTAAACCCCACTTATTTCATTACAGATTCGGTTGACTTGATAAACAGCAGGGGTGCCCCATTGAACAGCTCTTAGCCAGTCTGGCACGGGACAAAGAAGCGGTCAAGCGGAGCAACAAATCACACCAAACGGAGCATTTGGTCTTTGTGCAAGCTAGTTATGGAAAACTGATAGCATCATACAGAATACTTAATAGGTATAATAGATGCCAAAAAGGAGGACTCCTCTGCTAATTGGCAAGAGTAGGGGGTAAGGGAGAAAAGACCGACACCCCAAGCCACCCTTTGTGCTTCTGAGAGCTTTCTGTGTTGTAAAATAATCTAATAGATTGTACACAGATGGGGCAGTGCCACACTCTTTCTGTCTTCAACTCCTTCATGTATTTAGGTTGACAGATGAACATGTTAACTCGCTAATTGCGCTACCTACAGTCTTAAGTGCCATTTTTTAAGTTTACCTTTCCCAGAACATGCACACTCACATGCCAGTGTGAACAAGTAGAATACTTGAACCAAGTAATTTTAAATGAGCTGTGACCTGGGGTTTTTTCATACTCTAATGTATGACGTGATAACTGAAATAACGTATGAGGAAAAAATACATCTTTCTAATTACCGTCTTTTCCCATGTATAATGCGCAAAATTTAACTAATTTATTGTCCTAAAATCTGGGGTGCGCATTTTACATGGGTACATTTTTTTTTTTTTTTTTTTTTTTGAAGAAAATCTCCCTCGAAATAAAACTTTAAATCACCTTTCTTCTTGTTTGTTGTCAATCGCACATCGCATTCAGCCATCCTGCCCAACACACTTAGTCAGTAAAATTCATAATTGACGACACATCGTTTGATGCGATGGTGCAATCCTTGATGGTGTGTTATTGTCAAATATTGTTTGTTTTTGAATCTCCATCGCAAACCGGATATCATACGGAGGCCGCCATTACAGATGCGCAGAACGGATGCGCAAGACACGTCAGCTATATACTAAAGAGCGAGACTTCAGTTCTCTACCATAATGCGTATTACAGGTAATATTTTATTTCACAACACTTTGCCTTGTTCCTTTCGTCTCTGCTGTTCACTTCAAACACGCTCCATACGAACACAATGCTCTCGTATCAGACGCTTGCTCGATCACCTGCTCGTTTGCTGTCACAATGTACCCTACACAAATCCGAAACATTTGTTGCGGCTCCGAGTCACGACGAGGGGCAAGTTTTGGTTTCCAAGGGTGTTTTTATTCCTCTTCATATTCTCTCCCATACAGAGCCGCCTTTTTCACATGTCCGCACGTCACTTTCCTCTCTTTTCATTTTAACCTAACTGATCGCGGTGGTGCCTTTCTGGGCAGTCGGAGAAATCAACGCCAACAAAAAAAATACATCCAGCCTAGTTAAGAAATCACCAGGAAGATCACCATGACAATTGTGAACACACAGAAAGATAATAAATAACTGGAACATCACTCAAATATTGGTGATCCCGTTGAGAGTCTCACATATTTCTTCGCTATCGAGTTTGCTAGCGCATGCGCAGTGATACTGACCGGCAGAATAACATCCGGTTGTTCCCAAAGATGATCTTTTTTCTGAAATAATTTTACATTTACGGACTTAAGTAGGAGTAAAAATTTGGGTGCGTATTATACACGGGTACAGGCTTTTTTCCAGCATCGACATGCCATTTTTAGGGTGCGTATTATACATGGGGGCGTACTATACATGGAAAATTACGGTATACCAACTTCAATTAAATTTGAAAAGAAGAAGAAAGACAAAATAAATTGCCAATGAACAAAATGTGTATTTTTGCACTAAAACTATTTTTTTTTAAATCAATGCACTAGCATACATGTCAGGAGGACATATGTGAATGTGAAAGGGTATTGGTAATAGAATACCAAAAGTTTGGACACATGTCATTTATTGCAGAAAGTCATGCATTGCAGCCACAGTAAAACAATAAAATTATGAATAAAAAAAAGCTTAATTTTTCAATGCAATAGTATAATGTAGGCTAAATGCTTAAAACAAAACAGCTTCTTTAATCATGCAAGTCAATACCCCATGGCATTATGGGAAATATATTCTCCTGGATATTCTCGTGCCTGCCTGGGTTTCCTCCGGGTACACCGTGCTCCTCCCACATTCCAAAATGGTAGCCGATTGACCACTCCACTTTAACTTTTTTTGTTAACAAATTGTCCGTAGGTGTGATTGTGAATGTGGATGTTTATGTGTGCCCCTGCGATTGGCTGGTGACCCCGCCTGCCACCCAGAGATTGCTGGTATAGACTCCTGGGGATGAAGCAGTTCATATATTTAAAATTTGAATACCTTCAAATTTTTTGCCAGTATTTGCCAGTCAAAAAAAAGTACTCAATGTTGGCAGCTCCGTGCTTCCGTAACAGAGAGTATGGGAAAAGGAAAGAAAGTATGTTGTTTCAGCAAAACCCCCAAGAACATAATGATTTATTTAAGTATGGGGAAATATGAATAATTTATTGGCTATACAGAGGATGAATCTTTTTTGTATTAATTGCCAGGAAGGTTCATAACAAGTGTGTGAGGGGTGAAAGGGCTGTAGGACCCAGAGATCACAGGGGTGCTACTCAAAGCCTCCGGTCCTGCAGCCACCGTTTGACTTGCAAATGAGCTCAAGGAGGCTAATTAATGGAAAACGGGGGTCTGTAATGAAAGTATTAGAAATGCTGAATTATGTGGGTTTCTCAAGTCACTTGTCATCCTATTTTATTCTATCTGTCTTGATTGATTGATAGCCAGACCAGCATTCCGTGCGTCCAGTGCGTCACTATACGTATGTGAAAAAATTGGAAATGCATTTTGAAATTCACGTCTCCTTACAACTGGACCTTTTAGTGGACGTGAAGAAGTATTGGTGGCCCTCAGACGGCGGCAGGAGGCCCGCAATTTCCTCATGGAGCTGGCCACGGTTGTAAAACCTGGCCGATACCAGAGCGCCGACTTTGCTGACCTGCACTCACAGTGAATCAAGAGTTGCGTTTTGACTAAACTTTATTCAAACATTCAAACAAGCCTTTTTTATACACTTTTGATATCGAATTGGTGCAGGACATCAATGTGAACATTAGAATTATGGGTAATATGCTTTGGCTGAGGGGCCATTGATGCAAACTCAGCTGAAGGGTGAAACAAGGGTGCAGAAGAGGCGGGGCGACAGTACTCTAGCTGCCAGGTCTCTAGCAGCAAGAAGTAGGTAGAAGCCATGCTCAGAACCAATATTCCTTCTGTTAAAAGCCACAAAATGCAACGGGTCCATCAGACCCTCAAACACTGGCTGAGTAACAACAATATGAACATTACACAAGGGTTAACAAAGACGTGAAGGTGAGTAGTAATACATTTCTCTAGTCAGCAACTAGTATACTATGTGCTTTCTATATCTACTGTATTATTAATGTTTTCATTATTATCATTTTACTGGGACACACTGGGAGCAGATCTACTAGCGGCAGGAATAGGCACTCTCCAATCGAATAACGAGCTATGGAACTCCTAAGCTGGGTCTTCAGTGCAATCGATCAGACCATCTCCCTGCGATGTACTAGAGCTGGAAAGCCGGAATGTGCACCTCTCTCATAGGGTACACAATGGCTAGCTGGAGCAAGTGGCGTGTCATATGCCTTGATGTGATGGACACAGAAGATGTGTACATCCTCATCGCCATCGGCTTCCTCACTCTGAGCCTCGTACGTGTACAACAAGCTGGACCAGAGGGCAAAAACCAGAGGTGAAATGCTCTGTTGTGAGATGGCTGGTCTCAACGCGACAATGGTCAAGATACAGCACGCCAGCGTGAAAGACGATCAGCTGTGTGATCGATTGCTGCAGGTGCTGCCTGTTGCTGGAGATGATGCCCGGGGTGCCTTCAGGATAGTGACTTAAACTCTCTTGAAATTTATTACGTTACTGCTGACTTTAAATCATATTCAAACTCCAGTTGCTATTGAAATGCTGCATTCATGTCATTGTAAATTGTTACTGATGTATTCAAATAATTTCTGTATGCAGATCATTTTTCCAACTCCAGATTATTGTTTATTATTTACTTTTATTGGGTTGTGGGAGCCGGGTTTGTAGGAGAGAGTAAAGTTGAACCGGCCGAGAAACAAGGACCACAGAACCTAGCGAGAGGTCAATCTTTTGGCTGTTCTCAGGTACTCCAGGTTGCAATGGTCGGTCCAAACGATGAAGGGGGTTTCCGTGCCTTCCAGCCAGTGCCGCCATTCATCCTAGGCCAGCTTCACTGCGACTAGCTCCCAGTTGCCAATGTTGTAATTCGGGAGTGACAATCGACGTGAGAAGGCGCACAGGTGAAGCTTGTCATCCTGGCTATTTTGTTGGAATTCACATTTCTCCGCTTTGACGTACAGGGAATTGTCCAATAGGCGGCGCAACACCGCCCAAACAAGGTCGATGTGATCTGCGAGCGTCCATGAGAAGACCAGGATGCCGTTAGGGTTCACAAACACAAAGCCATTCAACATATCTCTGAGCACATCGTTTACCAATGCCTGGAAGACGGCGGGAGCATTGGTATGACCAGACGGCACCGCCAGGTACTCATGGTGGCCACTGGGGGTATTGAACTCTGTCTTCTATTCGTCACCTTCCCTGATGCACACCAAGTGATAAGCATTGGTGGCCAGGCCAGCTCAGTGGCCTAGTGGTAGAGTGTCCGCCCTGAGACTGGAAGGTTGTGGGTTCAAACCCCGGCCGGGTCATACCAAAGACTATAAAAATGGGACCCATTGCCTCCCTGCTTGGCACTCAGCATTAAGGGTTGGAATTGGGGGGTTAGATCACCAACTGATTCCCGAGCGCGGCACCGCTGCTGCTCACTGCTCCCCTCTCCCCCAGGGGATGGATTAAAATCACATGGGGATGGGTTAAATGCAGAGGACAAATTTCACCACACCCAGGTGTGTGTGTGACGATCATTGGGACTTTAACTTTAACTTTAACAAGTGATAAGCATTGCTGAGGTCCAGTTTGCTGATAATGGTGGCTCCTTGAAGATTCTCGAACGCCGACGAGAGGAGGAGCAGTGATTGGCAGTGATCTCGTTGAGGCCTCAATAGTCTATGCATGGGCGAAGTGAGCCATCCTTTCCCAGAAAAAAACCTGCACCTGTGGGCAAAGATAACGACCGAATCCGGCCGTGAGCAAATCCTGGATGTATTCCTCCATACCCTTGCGCTCTGGGCTGGACAGCGAGTAGAGTCGACCTTTAGGAGTAGAAGTACCGGGCGGAAGGTTGATGGCACAGTCGTAAGGTTGGTGTGGAGGAAGAGAGGTGGCCTTGGACTGATTGAAGGCCTCCTTGAGTCCATGATAGCAGGCGGGCCGGTTTGAGATGTCGGTGGGGGGACTGGCGGCGAGGTTCTGGAGAGGGCTGGCAGCCTCCTTCAGGAAATGTTGATGACATCGCTTACTCCACTCTCGTAAGGCCCCCGTCTCTCAAACCATCACCCCGTTGTGCTGTCGCAATCATGGGTGCCCCAGGGTGAGAGGCTGGTCTGGAACTGCCAAAAGGTGGAATTGTATCTCCTTGCGGTGATTACCTGAGAGTAAAATCACCACCGGTGCCGTGACGAAAGTCACCTCACCGATGAACCAGCCATCTAGAGCTCGAGCGGGGATGGGTGGCGTCAGCGGAAGACGTCCAATGCCCCACTGGAGAGCGAGGTCGACGTCCAAGATGTTGGCCTCCGCACCAGAGTCCACCAAAGCCGCCACAGTCATGGTCCCATTCGGGAGAAGAAAACAAGCCTTGTTGAGGACGAGTGAACCAGTTCGGGTCGGGCTCACACGGATCCCCCTGCGCTGCGTGAGCTCTGGTCTTTTACCGGACATGTCGCTACTAGGTGACCTCCACCTCCACAGTACAGGCAGAGATTGCCTAATAATAAACATTCTTCGGTGGGCAGGACTGTTTGGCTCTGCTCCATCGTCTCTGCAGCACCAGGATGGACTTTGGCAGGGACCGGCGACGGGTGAGCGGGTGGACCGTGGATGTGGCTGCATAGTGATGAAAGCACCGTCCTCTCTTTTTTGCACCGTCTGGTCCTTATCTGCCAGTCCACACGCACCGCAAGGTCCATGGTGTTCTCCGGGGCGGTCATATGAGATCATCTCGTCTTTGATGATCCAAAGACCGCGCACCCTCATGCTCCTCTGCGTTTTGTAGCAGCACCAACAAGCAGATCCACGAGACATAGTCTGAAAACTTGTGCAACTTGTCGGATCCGCTGCGGGTCGCCCCAACCTGTCTTGAATGTACCTCAATGTACTGGAATTGACTCCAGTCACTTCGCCCTGCCAACGTCTTAAACTCAATTGCATCGTCCGCTACTAATCCTAACCCTAACCGCTACTGACCTGTTGTCCTGGCGGGGTGCCAACAACTCCTGTGAAGCGTCTTCAGTAGCAGAACCCAAGTCAAACATGCGGAGTAGCTCACGAACAAAGGCGTCAACTGACGTGCAGGCAGATGATTGCTGGTCGTACTCAGCGTTGCCCCAGAGTCGTGCTCTTCCCGTCAGATGTGTGACTATGTAGCCCACCTTGGGGCCGGAGATTGAACAATATGCAGCAACTGGAAATTAAGGCTGAGACATGCCTGGTGTCCCCGTCAAACCGTTTCGGGTTCCCGATCTTGGCTTCTGGGACGTTGACGGGGGTCAGCCGTTGGATGGGTGTCACATGCTGCGGGAGGTGGTTCTGCCTGGGCCCGGAGGGTCTGGAGGATCTGAGCCATCTCCTGCTGCTGCTGCTGAAGTTGGCCCTCTTGCACCAGGGTACTGACATCGGCCGACAGGCGGCAACCGCTTCTTCGGTCCGCTCTAGCTGGCACAACGCCGTCTGATTGTGCGCTGGTTGCATGGTTTTGTTCAATTTGTACTGTGGCAAATGGGGCTAGATAACCAAATGCAGCACGATGCAGACGTTACTGAAATGAGGTAAAGGGGAAGTACAAAGCCGGAGAGCTGGCTCGGTTAGTGTGACTGAGCAGCTGGGCCGGGACTTGCGGACGATGGCGGCAGTGCCGCAGCTGATTGTTGGCCACAGGACGACCAACTGACAGGTAAAACATGGCGGGGAGAGCAGCAGAGCAAGCGTGCAGGGTTGCAGAGTGTAGCGCGTAATCGTGGTCGGGGCCAAGTGGGTGGTCGGGACAGGCAGCGATCAGAACGTGGTCAGGGACCAGCAAGTGGTCAGGACGGACGGCGAGCAAAGCGCGGTAAAAGCTGGGCAAGTGGTCAGGACGGGCGGCAATCATGGCAAGGCGGTCAATGCACGGACAAGGTTGGCAACGGAAGTCAGACGGGTAGAGCACAGCGAGCTTACGAGTGGCATCACGGACTACTGACAGAGAATAGCTGGGAGCTGGGTTTAAATAGCGCCGTCTAACAAGCAGGAACAGGTGCCGGTGGTTAGCTGACCACGTGGGCGTGGCTGTTAAAGATTGACGTCAGGGGGGAAAAATACCATCTGGGTGGCAGGTGACGCAGGCACGTTACAGGCACAGTGGTTGGGAAACACTGGTTTAGGCGCTGGTTTAGGGAGTGGAGTGTATCAGATCAGTCTGCCCTTAAGTTGTCTTTCTTGTGTGATGCTGTGTTACTCCTCTCACACACTCAGCAGCCCTTGGCAGTGCTAGCGTCTGCAGGGCCCTGCTGTACAAAGCCATGCTGCTCTTTGAAAATATGCAGAAAAGGTCTTTCTGCACTGCTCTCGAAACATATTCACATACGTCAACTCTCACTTGTGCAATCTAAAACACTTTCAGAATCCTCTTACCGTTTGTTTTGATACCCTTTGTTAAATATGCATGCTGTTTCACCTCTTGGCAACAGTTATTACTGATTATAGTGCAACCATATAACAACGGAGAATGAGATGCATGGAAAAACAACACTGTCTAGAAAACAACAACTAACTATATAACAGCGTATTATACAAAAAATACAAAAAACATTTTCCTGCGATTGGCTGGCGACCAGTTCAGGATCTACCCTATGTACCGCCTAAAGACTGCTAGGATAGGTTTTAGCATCCCTGTGACCCTCGTGAGATGACTGAATAAATAAATCTTTAATTTTGTTTGTACTGACTAGGCCACATATTGTTTTACTGATATTTTAGGCTCTTATAGTGGTTCACTAGCCTGACTTCTATGAGGGCAGCGTGGGTTCAGTTCCCAGTGAGAACAAGACGCTACAGTTCACTGTGACTGACAGGTAGACACTCTCTCCTGGGCACCAATCACCACAAGTCAGCTGAGAACAGAACAGAAAATGGATGGATGAACGGACGGTCAGTTGAATGGATGGATGGATGGATGGATGGATGGATGGATGGATGGATGGATGGATGGATGGATGATGAATGGATGGTTGGATGGAAGGATGGATGAATGGATGGTTGGATGGAAGGATGGATGATGGATGATGGATACATATAACTAGAACCCATAATTCTATCTTAATAGTTTTTGTGTGTTTGTCGATCACATCTAGTCTCGTTCCATACCCAGTCTCAAAACAAGTTGTACTTTTTTTTTTCATTTCCTTTCCTTGGACCTGTTCTCTTACTCTTTTTTCTGCTTCCTACTGTGGTTGTCTCCACTTTCTGCCTGAGGTTACCTGCTAAACTCCCAATTTAAGGAAATAGCCCTGTTCTGCTCTCTAGGTGTCATCTTGGTGTGGCTTGCAGGTGATGTTGTCGCCTCAGTCTGTGGTCATCTAGCTGGAAAAGCCCGGCCCA
Organism: Syngnathus acus; assembly: GCF_901709675.1. Classification (NCBI taxonomy): domain Eukaryota; kingdom Metazoa; phylum Chordata; class Actinopteri; order Syngnathiformes; family Syngnathidae; genus Syngnathus; species Syngnathus acus. Next base: position 16,152,213 of record NC_051094.1, on the reverse strand, counting down.
CAAGAGTCTAGCCTCTGTCACACACCCAGTACTTATTCATAATCAAAACATTGTGTATTACATTCACACTCAGGGTTCTATATTCATAGAAAGAATCTTGAGGGCCTTTCTTTTGACTATTTGGTAGCTGTATGTAGACTGAACTTTACGCCTGCTGGAACCAAGTCTAGCTATTGGCGCAGTGGCGTAAAGAAAATCATCCTACACTGTCACTATTATCTTGTTGGTAACTGGTGGTCTTTGTTCACGGACGTGATGTGACATATTGCATATGCGTTGTTGGCATTGAAGCATTTGAGTAAAAGAAGCATGTTTTTATTTGATCAATGAAAGAACACGACAGGTGTAGGTAGTGAAATTTGATTTTGGTTCATTTGATTTGCGGTGATTCTTCTCCTCACGACATTTATCGCCAAGACTGGAGGCAGGATCATAGGCCTCGTAGAGAACATTGGCCTGTGTACTTGTAGCCTTCTTTCCCCCCAGCTATGTGAACCCATTCCACCCTCAGCCTCACATCCCCGCTTTCCCTGTCTTCCCCAACAGGGGCAGAGATGGATGGAAACAATGTGCACAGCCCCCCAGATGAGTTGATTTATAGCTCCTCCTTTCCATCTAAGCAGAGCTTTGGCCCCCAGGTGCCCTGCCTAGCATGCACTTGGGACAGACACTGTCTGAGACCTGATGGGCCCATACTCCCAGCCCTCTGTGATGCCAAGTACCAAACAGCGACTCTAGAATGGTGTTCATTCGTCATATGGGCAGCCTGGGAGCCACCTTAAAGAGTGGCAATATAGAGTGCAGGAACAATGAAAGATGCTCTCTTTCTCCCCCCGCCCCTTCCCACATACATTGAGCCATTGTAACAATATATCATACCTACGTGAAGCGCCACCACTTTTACTACTGTTAGGGGGGTGCTTTTGTTTAATAGTCAGTACAATTACTTAAATGTGACAACATTCAGGCAAAGAACAGAATACAACTTTATTAGACTTCTTATAGCATTACAAACATGCTACCGTGCCTGTGGCCAACTGTATTCAAATATGGAGTGATGATAATTATAATAGTTTCAAAAAGAAACATTTTAACATCATGTTCATGTATGTTGAAAGTTGAATATCTAGATTCCATCCTTTCATTTTATTAGCTGGTTATCCTGGCCAGGGTCTCTGCTTGTCTGAACTCTTTCCCTGTCTTCAGGGAAGAGGTGGGGTACTTTAGTGACGCCCACGTTGCGCCATTCTTTACTACAACAATGCATTTGACACTGCTTGACACGCCTACTCGCTGAAGCTGTAGGAAACGAAGATGAAACATTTCTTGTACGCATGCATGTGTTCAGTGTGTCTGGTGGAGCATTTACTTTGAAGTTCCAGACACAAGTGGCATGTCGTTGCTTGACCAATCGGGGCGTCTTTGGGTGGCTCCATGTATTCGACGTCAAGAAGGCTGTAGGAAAGCGTAGAAGAGGAGAGAGGTAATACTGAAGGCTGCGAAGGGCTCCATAGAAACGAGGCTGGTTGTCAAAGGCTGCATGAATTTGAACACCAGCGGTGAGGTTTGGTCAGGAAATGACGCCGGGAATGACCCCACCTTGTCACCATATTGTGTGTTGAAGGACGCTGCCTTTTAATTTGGACGAAGCTATTTCGCCTATCCAAATTCGCCACAGTTTATGCGGACCACGGAGGCGGAGCTTCCAGGACCAAGCCTTCGAACTGGCCTTGGAGTACGCATCCTGTGAATTTGGACACAGCTAGTCAAGTCAAGTCAAGTCAAGTTTATTTGTATAGCCCTAAATCACAAGCAGTCTCAAAGGGCTTCACATAGACAAAAATTGACAATTATTCTCAAAGCATCCCCTGATCTTAAGCTAGTGTCTTGATGCACCAATAAGTACTGGCTTTCGGCCCTTTTCGGCGAACAAATTACACCAAGTCTGTTCTTTTGTTTTGAGTTTTATCCTTTGTTATAATTTGAAACCACTCCTAGCGTGAACCCATGTTTTGCTGTAATTTTAGGTTTTAATCCTGGGTTTTCCCATCACTTTATGTTTTACACTAAAATACTCCTTGTCCATTACTTTCATATCAGAGTCTGCGTCTGTGTCCTAACACTCTTAGTAACACAAAACTATTACCTGAGTAAAAATGTGGTTCACAAGAGATAGAATGATGCCAAATGAAAACAAATTAAAACATCACCAGAATCACCAATGGAGTAGTGAGGCATTGTTGCTAATACAAAATCAAGAGCTCTTTATTAGCTTTATGTGACTTCTGTCATAACATTTTTTGTGACTCTCAGCTGGCCACTCGTGTGTGCACAGAAAAAAAAAAAAAAGAAGGGCTTGTGCTTTCTGTTGTGTCTATGGTTTTTGAAAGTATTATTTCAATTAAAACGTGCATAAACTGCTGATTAATTCAGCACACTTCCCAATTACAGATCAAACGGGCCTCCTGGGGCATGCAAAGCCACAAAGATGGCAGATGCCATGCACATATTCGGGCATATTTCATATGACGATAAAATATTGAGTTGGTGTGTCATGTTGTGGTACTGCTTGGTGTCTGTGTTGCTTGCATGTAAATTTGGCTGTGACACCCCGGTCTGCAGTGGGAGACTGATATCTGGGACATGTTGGGAAATGCTCCAGGGAAAATGATGCAATGTGATGCTAAGACACCCCAGACAAGTTGCAGCTCACTCTCTGCAACACTGCAATGTTTGTGTGTCTTGTGAAAAATCACGTGAATGCAAATATTGTTAGATGAGGATTTCAGTTCTCTGAGAAGTTGGCTTGAAAGCCTTCAGTTTGATTAAATAAGCACCAGAAAAGCATAAATTATATTAAGTTCAGAAATGTCCTTTTATGTTGTAATAAAATACAATTTTTAGCATATTTTTATGAGGTCGTCATTTGATGTTCAACTAGACAGGAATTCTGTTGACAAATAATATACAATTTACTAAATGGGTGACATGGGTAGTCATATATCAGGGAATTCAGGGAACTGACAACTTTATTCTTATGCAGTTCATGCAAGTTCATGTTGCTCACACAAAAAAGTGCTTTGAAGGGGTTTTGGAAATTATAGATGTCATTTCCTCCGGTAAAAGAGGAAAAGGACACATTATGAAACTACAAAGACCTTATGCTGTTGAGCAACTGAAGCTCAACATTAAGCAAGAATAGAAAATAATTTTACCCAAGTAGCCAATAAAAAACAAGTATCAGTTTGAACATTAAATATATTGCCTTAGTTTTCTATTCAACTGAATATAGGTTGAAAAGTATTTCCAAATCATTGTACAACAGGATTCTGTTTGTATTTACCTTTTATAAACGTAATAGGAATTGGTTTTGTATAAGAGATTGAGGCTGCTTTAAAAAATATGCAATCAAGCCTCTGTTAGAATTTTAGTGTTTTCTCATCTTAACTGAACGTCACCATATCCTGACAATAGCTACAAGGTTCACAGTGAGTGGTGTTAGCCTTCTTTCCCTCAGTGTGTCCATAACTCATTTGAGTGTAAGCGCAAACAAACTGCTTTAACAGCTCTCTGGACAGGTGTTTTTTTCCTGGTCCAGTTATATGATGCCGCTCTTCTTACACTGTGCTCCTTCCCAAATGAGCCGGCAGTTGTTTGTATCCACCATTTTTTGTCCCAAAAGACGGCACAGCAATAGTTGCTGAAATCCACTGTGACCATAACACATAAATCATCTTTTAAGTACTAAGAAGAGCAGGTGTGGGCATAAACAGTGTCAACGCTGCTTCCTCATCGATGTAAATAATTTATCAAAGCTAGACACACAGCACTGTTTATTCCATCCCAGCTAGTGTATAATCCTCAGACACCATTTTAGTAGAGGGCCTGTCAAGAAACACACACACACACACACACACACGCACGCACGCGCACGCACGCACGCATGCACGCACGCACGCACACACTCACACACGCACGCACGCACACACTCACACACGCACAGTCCATGGTATAGAGGCGGCCTTGTCTGTCGCAGTAATGAATCCCTCTGTGATCACCCTGGCAGTTATGGTCATCATTCTCCGGCCAACACACGCACACACTCACAGAGTTGCATGGGCGTGGAAACTCCCCTTGCACATGCATACGGAGGTCCTGCTGACTGTCTACTCATTCATCATGCGACCCCTCTTAGAGTTGCTTGTGGGAGCCTGGGGGATGCTATGGAGCAGATTTGCTGCTGGTGGTGGTGTGTGTGTGTGTGCGTGTATGCGTGTGTGTGTGTGTGCATGCGCGTGCTTGTGTGTGCGTGTGTGTTAATACGCGCGCATGCGTGCACCTGTGTGTTGGTGGCTGTAAGGGTTTTCCAGTGTGAGGGCCTGCATGGGTTTGAGGGAGCGAGGCAGAGAGACAGAGGATTGTTTCTCACCGCATAATAGCTGGGCGCTTGGGTACTGACTTTGAGGCAGACTAAGAAGGGGTGGGGGGAACGCCACGGATCCCTCTACACGTGACGAAGGAACCTTCCTCGCTACCATCTCGTAGTTTTTAATCAGGTGTGATTTTCACAACAAAAGAATAATTGCCCCCCTCACTCACTCATCAACAAATTGACGAGGGCTTCCTCTCCCAGTGCCTGACAGCAGTTAGACTTAAGCTTCTCCAAGAGCGTGAAGTGCATATCTAAATAGTTGATGAGCACTAAGCTGTTGGGAAAAAGTGTCGCCGGCGGCAGCTCATTGAACACCGCTTCTGAGGCATCCCGTGGGACTGCTTCAAACAACCTGGCGTCCTGCTGCTTGGCAACCTGGGAAGGAAGACACTCTGAGATCAGCAAGTTTCTCACCTCTCCAATGCTTAAAAATTATTATCAAAAGAGACGATGGTGTATTTTGTTCAGACTGTAGAAATTAATAGGTCGGTCAGTGATGCAATCAAACACTAAGGATCGATTTGAATGTTCACTTCATTTAATTCATCACTTGTGTTATAGTATGTTACTGTGTTGTTTAACCGAAAGAAAAATGTTTGGACAAAAGAAAAAATGTGTTCGAACAGACTTGACTATAATGGCATAAGCTAGTTGTGTGCCTTTTTTCTGTACTTTCTGTAAAGCTATCGTGAGTACCTTTTTTTTTTAATACGTTTTCTGCATATATTCTTTTGTTCAACTACGTGTTTATCAGTTGTAGGGACAGAATATTAATAAATTGTGATGACAAAATAAGAATTATGAACGTTTATCAAACAATATTAATCTACACTTGATAAGAAATTTCAACCAATAAAGCTCTCATCCTACTGAGGAGCGAACATTTGCGAGTGTTTTCGAAGGCAGCAAATGTTCTCAGCAGGTTCATTCAAGGTCGCAAATGTATGGCAAATAGTCGGCAGATGTTCGGCAGACGTTCGCCGTACAAGAAAAACTACTAAAACTGTCTGGCGAGAGTTTTGCTAACATCTGCAACCTTGAACATATCCTGACAAACTGACCAGAACACAATATTAGTTACTACTCAAGCTTTCAAAGGATGTTTTGAAATCTCACTATCACTGACTTGAAAACATTTGTTTTTGTTTAACTTTCAAGTACATTCAACAACAGCCAAAAGTAAGCAGAAGATTACTGTAAACTCAATGAACTTGTCCTATCTAGTTTTTTCAAGTGCTTAACTTTTAACCTCATTGTCTGATTTTAACCCGTCACATCCCTGCAAATTTATTTTTATTGTCATTCATTGTTACTGAGACCTATTAGCTTTGCTTGTATTAGCACTGTTGCTAACACCATGCTGGTGTCCGTGTTCGCTGCAGTATGTTTTTCATTGTGACGTAACATAGGCTTGAAGTGATTTGTTGTTTCTTTGCACGTTGTTTTCCATGCTGCCATTTTTTGTATTACTTTTTGATCCAGCAGGACAACCCACCAGGTCTCACTTTTTCTATTGTGACATTATTTTAACATTCTGGTACGCTGGTGTCACTCACTGCATCTGTCATCAGGGAGCCAGGATGAATGTCTTGATTACAGCACAAGTTTCGAATGCTTCAATTAGAGGACAGAACCACTGTTACGCCAGTAGGTATGCTTGTGTATTTATGTTTGTGTTGTGCATCATTGGGTTTAAGTCCATGTGTGTGTAGTGTGAGTACCATTTTACACTAGAGAACCGGGAGATGAGGCCCACAAAGTGGTGTTGCAGAAATGGAGGAACTGGCTTGTCCAGGATTGATGTCTCTTGAAGGCGTTTTGTTGTAGCACACCCCTGCACCCTTGGGACCATTAAGCTGAAAATAATTGGCTCTGAATCTCTACTTCTCATCGATCCTTTCGAGACAGTGAACTCCAGTATTCAGAGAGAGAGAAAGACACATTCACACTAACTCACACACAAGTACAGATGCATAGTGTGCCTGTAAAGGGAGAGTGCGCTGGAGAAATGAAAAATTGGACAAAACAAAAGCAGGCAGGCACAGAAGGGTTTAAGCACTCACATTAAGAGCTCCATGTAAACTGACCTGGTAAATAGTCACTGTTTCCTATATTGATTAAATAAAGTGCAAGAAGCTCTCTTGGATGGAGCAGAGAAAGAAGCCAAAACCAATTCTGCGTCCCACTTTTATCCTTTGCAACCATTTCTAATGGCCTCATAACTTCTGTGTGTTGGCCAACAGAGGGAGCCCAAGTTATTCCACAGATAGCAAGCCACTCCATCTTAAAAGAGCCTCCCATCAAATGAGAAGTTATCGTATCGTAGATGTTTGAAGGTTTAAGCTTTGGATTTAAATTCAACTTTGTTCATACTGGACTGCGACATTAAAATTACACATTATGTACAGACAGTCTCTGCTCATAACACATCAAAAGTGAAATTACAAAAATAAACAGATAAGTGAAATATATTACGACCAAATTTATTATATATTATAAACCCATTCTATTAAAGTTGATTTAGCTAGTTTGTTTTGTTATATAATCAGTGCGCTTTGACTATCTCCCCCAAATCAGTTTTGAGTTTTGCATTGTTCAACATCATTGTGATAATCCATTTTTGTGTCCACTGACTGTAATTTAGAATGATGATTCTTGTTCGCTACAAGGACATACTTGCTGTCATGTTGACTATACAGCCACTTTTCTTAAAGTTGTGCTTTCCTTTGCTTTGCATATGTTTGAAGTAGATAAATTAAATTGAAATTCAGGCACACTTAACAAGAAAGTTGTGCAGTTAACAGATTACACCCAAACAGATACTAGACATATATTGGTGTATTATAAATGATCATTTTGGTTGAAATACTTTGTACGTAACGCAACAAGGTTGTAATGTTAAAACACAAAACAACAAAAACATTTACGTTGTTGTTCATTTGACATTAGTTCTTGGGTTACATCTAATTATGACTGCTTCAAACTTCAGCATTTGCCTCATATCTTAAGTATTCAAAGTTCTGAATTGATAACCTTTGGTGTGGGACTGTAAGTCATTTATTTTTATTCAAACCAACAAAGTGAAGCTATAAAAGACACGATTTAATAATTGCAGTCCCTCATATTGCGTGAATTAATTAATTTAAATGTGCTGTCCTTCATACCAGTGCCACATTTGTTGACATTTTGACATAGTGTGGCCTTCCATCAGTTTATAAATGGTTAACTCCCTCCCTCAAACGTCTCCAGTTGTTCCAAAATGCTGTTGTTCGCCTCCTAACTGAAGCTCGTAGGAGGGAGCATACAACCCCAATTCTGGCTTCCCTTCACTGCCTCCCATTACATTGTAGAGTTAATTTTAAGGAACTTCTATTTGTTTCCAAATCGTTGAATGGCCTCACCCCATCTTAACTCTGTGAGCTCCGCCAGCCCTACACACCCGCCTGGTTCCTCAGGTCTGCAAAACAGATGCTCCTGGAAGTGCTGAGGACTAAGCGGAGCCTCAGAAAGGATCAAGCTTTTACTATTCCCGGTCCTGAAATTACCTTCCCTTAAATGGTAGGCAAGCCCTCTTTCTGTCCATTTTTAAAACTCGTTTGAAAACACGTTTTTATTCTTTGGCTTTTGACTGACTTTCGACTGTTAATGCTCTGCTACTGTACATTGATTTATTTAAAATGACTGTTTTCGCTGTCTTTGTGGTTGTCCCATTGCTGTATGTGAACCGCTGTGTTACGGCTGCAGCTGTTGTAAAATGCGCGGTATAAATAAAGTTGCGTTATGCATTGTAGTATTGTATAATATGCATGAAATACTGGTAATGACTATCACTGACCTCATCAGTTACTCATCACTTGAATTTGATCTTTTGTTATATATTGATCATTTAGTCTTCAGTGAAATGTTTTATGGGGGCTCCTTGTCTGAAAATGTGATTGGAAAACATGAACATGTTATTGTGTATTCATCCCTATAACAGTGCATCTCAATATTTTTTTGTTACGCTCCACCTAGAAATAATAATGCACATTAGTTAGCAAAAAAGAAGAACCCATCAATTACGTGGGGGAAAAACATTATGCATATCTTGTTTGTTCTTCATACAGCTAGCAGGACAAAGATTCAGTCTACTGGCTGAACGAGCAGCCATTGTGCATCCATCTTGAGTTACCATGCTCTATCTTCATATAGTCAGGTCTGAATTTAATTAAATCTACATCCTTCTGTCTTCATCATTTTGCGTGCTTCCTACAGGAATCCACAACAGCCTGGTCATCAATATGGGTGGCTGAAGGTTGCTTTCTGTGAAGAATTGATGTTTACTGAGGACACAACAGGGGGTATTCATCTTCAGTATCTCTCATTCCCTCTCTGGCCTTTACAAAGCCAAGTAGTTCATCACCATGAATATGAAATATATTTACATACCCTGTCCATCTATAACGTGACACAGAGGTAATTAGATCTCTTCATATTCATACTTCAAAGATGACATTAATACAGTATTAATCCCGTGTCCCCACCATTGAAAATAGGTCATGGATAATTGAATTTGTTTATCGTATTTTTCCCATTAACGGTAATCACGTAAGTAATAGGGTATGGCCCGTGACAGTCATCCACCACTGATGAACCATCACATTAATTGAAGTTAATGGGCAGAGCTGAGAGTGACTGGATTAGAGAGAGCAAAAGAGGGAGGCTGCACGGATGAATGCATCATCTGAGAGGTTGAAGGGAGGGTTAAATTTATGTCTTGTTCAGTCAGCCCAAGACAAGACGGCTGTGTTTGTGTCGGAGGCAGCAAGTATATATGCCACACATTAAATATTTATTTGACTTTCAAAGTGTTTTATAAGCATTGTAGAAACAGGCCATCCAATCAGAGATTTGAAAAGTGAAAACTTTTATTGTCATCCATGGAAGTCAAACACTGTATTCTAAAGGCATATTTATACTACGCCCGAGCGGATGTCACGGCGTCAATGCAGCGCGCAATTGCCTTCATACACGCGCGCAGCCCGCACGCGTTGTTTTGAAAGTGTGTTTCGGTTTCACTCCAAGTCGGAGGATGTCGCTACGGCTTGTATTGGCTGACAACATAGGGTTGTGTTTTCTCTGGATTTTTTTTTACCAATTCCGGTCGAAGTTCTTGCTTGACTTTTTGAACAAGTAACAAAGCGGCAATATTAGAGACCTTGCCTGCTAGAGCGAAGCAGCCCAGATGACGCATTTAATTGTTTTGCGACTTCGACTAGAAGGTAGACGGCGTCTTAAGTGGTACGTGCGTGTGTAGGCGACACGAGAATACCACGTCACTGCTTTCGAGCTATCTTGCTCCGCAGCAGCAGTTGTAACAGCAACAAGCTGAATTTGAATCCACTGCTCCGTGGTGACAAATAAAATACGATTTAAGAGACCTTGTGGACCTTGTGGAACGTAGCCAGCTGAAGTCACCACAGCATGTGAAACAGAACGCTCACGAAAGATGATTTGTGCGGCATTCGTCACGCTGTGAAATTTTGTGACGTGTGCGCATTGTGTGTTGCAGACTGGTTGCAGAGGTGCTCCGCGACCCTTCACGTTGATCACGCGCGAGCATAAATAAGAAATTCAAGGCAAACCCCTTGCTTCATCATATATCAATTAATTTGTAAATTAAGTACGTTTGAAAATAAAGGATGAATTAAAAATGTCGAACTAAACGCGCACACACTCAGACACACGCACACACAATTTTTGCCAATTCACCTTCACAAAGGTGCTGACACAAGATCCCTGGTCGCTATGCAGTTGCTGACCACTGCTCTTCTGGGATGGGTTAAATGCATGAATCTTTTTCTACCCTTGTGTTAATTGTTCCTGCATGCTACTAAGGTACAGGGAATAACCAGACAGTGGACCTGTGGTGGTTTTGTTTCCTTTCAGCTAGTGATTTTTATTACCAGTGTACAGAGCACACAACAGCTAACACCACACTCACGTTTTTTTATGGATTCCCTCACTATTCTTTAGCACCTCACACACACCTTTGAACAGATGTCATGTATTTTGAAGTACACTACCGTATTTTTCGGACTAAAAGTCGCTCCGGAATGTACGTCGCATCAGCCATAAAATGCACAATAAAGTGAAGAAAAAAAACATATATAAGTCACTCCGGAGTATAAATTGCATTTTGGGGGAAATTTATTCGACAACATCCAACACCAAGAACAGACATGAACCAGCAACAACAGGCTAAACGATACGGTATGCTAACGTGACAAACACAAACGAGGACCTGAGAACGGGCCTGACGTAACATACAGAGTTATTCAAATAACTATTACATAAATAACACGTTTATCAAACCATCTGTGTCACTCCAAATCATTAAATCCACCGATCGTCCTTTATGTCAACAATGCCGTACGCCGCGCCGCTGACGGCGGTTGCAGTTCAAATTATTCCACAGGCCCATATAACCATATATAAAGTATATATTAGATAACTATCACATAAACAACAATATTATCAAACCAACTGTCACTCCAAATCATTAAACCCATCGATCAAATTCCTCGTCCTTTACGTCAACAACGCGGCACGTGCGCCGCTGACGTCAGCCTCGTGGGTCAGTTGCGACTCCTTTTATTCCACAGATCTAGTATATAAAGATATTGTAGCGTTAACAAAGTACCAGGAAAGAGGTTTGGTAAACGGCTCTTTATTTAACAAAACAAGAGTTCAACGAGCCAACAACTACTGAACTGTAACGATAAAAACATATACAAGTTGCTACACAAAATAAAAAATATATCAAATAACTATAACATAAATAACAAGTTTTTCAAACCTTCTGCGTCACTCCAAATCATTAAATCCTTCAAACTCTTCGACCTCCATGTCACTTACAAACAAAGCCGCTACTGATGCCGGTAGTACGTGGGGCCCTTCGTCATCTCCGTCGCTGACGTCAGAGTCCTCGTCAGTTTCAGTTGGAATTATTCCAGCTTTTCTGAATCCTGACAGAATGATTTTGGGTGTAACCGAAGCCCATACTTTGTCGATCCATCCAATGACGTCCAGGAATGTTGCGCGTCGCATTCTCCCGGTTGCCGTGAAGCTGTGCTCTCCGTCCATCATCCACTGCTCCCACAGGTTATGCAGAGCTGCTTTAAAGCTCCTATTCACGGAGACGTCAAGTGGCTGGAGTATTTTAGTGCAGCCTCCAGGGATGATGGCAGGTATGGAGTTGAGGTTTTTTAATTTCTCTTTTATCTGTGGCATGATGTGCGCTCGCATGCTGTCCATCACAAGCAAAGCTTTGTTCGCTCTGAAGAAGCCATCCGGACGCCTTGTGTTGCACTCCGTAAGCCACAAGTTCATCATTTCTTGATCCATCCACCCTTTCTCATTTACGGCGACAGTAACTGAGGGGGATTGGATTTTTGGCATAGTTTTTCGTTTAAACATGACCATTGGTGGCAATTTTGAGCCATAACCGCAACATGCCAGCACCACTGTCAAGTGTGATTTTTCATGACCAGTTGTTTGTATATTAACACTCCTCTGCCCTTTTTCTGCAACACTTCGGCCCATGGGAATGTCAAACGTGAGGGGGATCTCGTCCATGTTAATAATATGATCCGGTGTCACGTTGTGCTCACTTACATGCTTCTTAATGAACTCACGGAAACAGTCGATCTTTACTTGGAAGTAATAATAATAATAAATTATATTTCTAACGCACTTTATATTCGGAGGAATCTCAAAGTGCTACATGGCAAAAACAAGAAAACAAAACAAGGACAAGTATAAAACAACTGGACGACAACCAGGATATGAGAGAAATTACGGAAATGCTAAGGTAAAGAGGTGAGTTTTAAGTCCGGTTTTGAAAGAATCAGTGGATTGGGGTGCTCTTAGGTGGTCGGGGAGGGAGTTCCACAGTGTAGGGGCTGTATGGCAGAAGGCCCGGTCGCCCATGGTGCGCAGCTTGGTTTTCGGAACGTGGAGAAGGTGTGAATTGGATGAGCGGAGGCTTCGGGTGGCAGGTTTTGGGGCAAGGAGTTCTTTGAGGTATGGGGGAGCATGTTCGAGGATACAATGGTGAGTGAGGAGGGCGATCTTATAATCAATTCGGAATTTGATGGAGAGCCAGTGCAGAGAACGGAGGATGGGTGTGATGAAGTCTTCTGGGAGTGTTTGAGACATCGATGTTCTTGCTCTGATAGAGAAGCGACTGCGTTGCATGAAGCGATAACACCAAGAAGGTCCTCCTTGAAAATCTTTTGAATTCCTCTCCTTGGCAAGCACCTGGGCATGGATTGAGAGGCAATTGCGTTGCATGAAGCGATAACAAGAAGATCCTCTCACTACAAAGTCATTTATATTCATGATTTTGGCAAATACCTGGGCGTGGAGACGCAACTGCACTGTTGATAAGCTCTCCCGGCAGCACGTTGTTCAAGCACCCATGTACGAACTCGTTCTTCGAGCTGTGGCCACTTAGCTTTTTGCCCGTGATTAGCTTTTTTTGTTTTCTTCATTTCGCTAAGAGTAACCTCCGCTTTTCGCCAATCCCTTACAAGTTTCTCAGTAACTCCAAACTTTCTTTCTGCTGCTCGATTACTGTTTTCGGCTGCATATTTTACAACTTGCAGTTTGTAACCTGCAGAATATGAGTTTCTTTTTGGTGCCATTTTAGTTAAGCCCTTCCCAGTTGTTGAGTCACGGCCAATGGTGAAATTTAGAGCGCCCTCATCCAGTTTAGTTTGAAAATAACTATGTATTTCTTTTTTCAGTTGTAGTTTTTTGTTTTATTTGTTTGTTTCATGGACTTGGATATGGCGCTTTAAAGTGTTAATTGCTTTATTTGATTTTTTTTCTCTATTTTTCATGTTTTGAATATGTTCAAGATAATGATAAAATAACATGTGAAGTGATCAACTATACTAAAAATAACATGTGAAGTGGTCAACTATACTAGTAAGTGAGTGATGTGTTAATGATCAAGTAAAAATTTGTGAAAAAATTCACATATTAGTCGCTCTTGAGTATCCCCCACCCAAACTGAAAAAAAACACGACTTATAGTCTGAAAAATATGGTAGTTCCTACAAAAACTGATGGTTGGAGTGAAGTAAGGGTATATACTTTTTATACACCATTCACGTTACTGTGGATCTGGCCATCAGTTTGGCTATATTGTCACACAGTCAGACACGCCACTCTACATATACGTATAACATATCAAGTTACTGGAATTTATTATTATAATGACAACAGAAGTATAACTTATAACAATAAATATAAGCTCACAGCCGCATAAACACGGCAACCATAGGCATGTCAAACTAAATTAATTCATTCTTTTCATTCATCTTCCAAACTACTTATCCTCACATGGGTTGCGGTGTCTGACTAAATGAAATTAATTAAATATTCATTCATGACATGTTTATTTCATTTTGGCGCTGTCTAGTGTATCTAGACTAATATATAGTATTCTCAAGTCAACTCAATGATTTGAATGCTACAGAACCGGCACTCACAAGGACATCGCTCCAATGCAGATGAGGCCGTTCACTGAAAACAAAAAATCATGACCACACAAGATGCACAAACAATTTTTTTTTTACTGTGCAGATAATTACAGAAATAAACCTCACTGACTTTGACTTAAACAGAATATCAAACATGACCAAAGGCAGTAATGTTTCATTCTATGTCAACTGCATTATAGTTTGACTGTCCACACCATCAGTAACCCGGACAGTTCAGTTTCTCTACTCCTGCCCCTCCCGTCCTGTTATGCAGTGATCAGCAAACCTGCTGTTCATCACCCCACCTGCTCCCGGATTTTTAAATCTCCTACATAAACTCTGCACTCCTGTCATTCCTGGCCTGTTTGTCTGCTTAGACACATGCATGCTTGCTGCCTGTTTCTGCGCTGTTTCCTGATTCCTGTTTGCCTGATCCGCTGTGTAGCGATATGCTTGCTTGCTTCCTGCTTGTTTGCCTGCTCTGCTTTGTTCTCTGATAGATCTGACCAAATGCCTGCCCTCGATTACAAACCCTTTTTCTGAACCACCTTTCCTCACGGGGGTCTATCCCAGCAGACTTTAGGTGGGGGCACCCTGAAACCATTGCAACCCAATTGCAGGGCACACATAGGAAAAACAAACATTTGGTCTCACCTAGGGGCTATTTGGAGTACTCATGCATTTTTTGGGATGTGGCAGGAAACCAGATTATCTGAAGGAAATCCACATAGGCAGGGGGAGAACATGCAAACTCCCCACAGGAAGGCCGGAATCAAAGCCACAACCTCCGCACTGTGTGGCGCACGTGCCTTTGGAGCAACATGTGAATAACAATACAATAATAACAATACCATCTGTATGTAAACCATAAATACATATCAATCCCCACTGGATTGATGCAATGAGATGCCAACAGAAGGGAAGTCAGCCCCTAATGTAAATGCTTTTAAATCCAGGCTAATAGCTTTCTTTTTTTACACTTGTTGTTTTGGAAACCTACTCTTATTTGTCTGCTTTAATTCTATATTATTTTATATTTGATCAAATTTTCCTCCTATTACTTGTAAATGTCAATGTACATTACTTTAGTAATTTTTGCAAACTACTCTTCTTTTCTCAACTTTGTTTTTAAAGGTTGCTGTCGTTTATTAATAGGCTACATGTAGGTGTTGCCTTTGCTTTTGTGAAGCACATTCAGTTGCCTTCTGAATAAAAAGTGCGATATAAATAATGCTGCCTTGCTTTTCTTTGCCTTAGAAGTACAGTAAGAATCCTGCCTGCGACCATATAATAGTTTAATACTCGGTTGAAGACTCCAAAGTTCTCATTATTGTATGGACAAAAGGAGAAAACAGTCATATATTTGACAGATACAGAACAGGAGGACCAAGATGCTGTTTATACACACTCAACCTAATAAGTAACATAACTTTTAAAATAAAACATGCAAAGTCTTCCTTGACACCCTGATAAACACTTACATTTCTGATATTTTAATATTTTAATTTCACAATACAGTTAGTACAGTTGCAATCATATCTGTTGTTAAATAAAAAATGTTCCTGCAACTATCCAGCAATTTGATCCTTATAGAGCATACAATAGAAGATTCCATGTAATGTTTGTGTTTTATCATAGTTACATGAGATGTACACTGATTTATTTAGCTGTATTGTGTTGTGTACTATATAATTTGTACAGTGGCCTCTGTCGTAGAGCAGTGCAGGGCAGACTTCTGCAGGTTACTGTCAGTGACATGGGGGCCCTACAGTCCCCCAGCACTGTTGGCTCACCCCCATCACCCCAGGCCGACCTTTCCTAAGTAATTATCCCTGTCACTCTGCCACCCTACCATCCTCACCCAAACAACATCATTGTGAGAAGATGGATAGATGGTGTGACTAATCATTCGCTGCCCTCTGGACAACTTGCCTGCCTGGTTCTCCTTCACTTCACCTCCCTCCCCTTTCAAGTCTGTGTTTGCATCCTTTTGACAGAGTTTTTAGTTTACATTTGCATATTTTTTCCCCCAGTTAATTGTACTGGAGGGTGATGCGTTGGATGGTCACGAGCGTTGGAGGTGATTTTAATGGGAGAGACACCAGATAATGGCAGTGCCCTCTTGCCCTGGTTTGCGCCTGAGCCTCATTAGGGTGATCAGGTAATGCCAGTCAGAAAGCACTGCAGCTGGGGTGAGACATGACAAAGTCGGACGGTTATTTATCTAAGGATGAGCTTCATGGAAATATTTCCTTATCTGCTTTGCATTGGTAATGATGTCAAAAGATCATTGGACCAAATTTTGCCAAATTCACATTGATGACAGTGATGAAGATAATGATTTGTTTGATCATTTTGAAGTTTATTTGGTAAACTGTAGCAACATTGACACTGCCCTCCAAAAATATAGAAACAATAATCTAATCATTTTGCTTTTGCTCTTAACATTGACCATTACGCTACGATGGAAAAACTGTGTATCGAGTTGTGAGGGGTCACATACAGTATATGCAGCAGCATACTTTCACATGCCTCGGCTAACAGGGCTTCTCGCGCATTTAAATATCCCGGCTGAAACGGCGACGCACATTGGCGTCATGTGGCAAATAGACATGATTTCTGCTTGTTACTTTCTACCACAAATAAAACACATGATCGTCTTATCATGACTATCACTCACCATGGAAATAAAGTTGTGGGTTTCCCGCCTTGCTCCAAAAGTGTGCTTTTCTTCTGGTCTCTGTACTCCTTCATAATTGTTTACATCTGGTTGTGTGAGTTGCGCACCAGACTACAGACTTATACACAAATTCAATTGAGGATGGGGGAACTGCACCTCAACCTCCTCGAAGACACTGCCAGGACAATTGAGGGCACCTCCGGCAGCTCTTCGCTTTGACTTGGACATCCACTTTTTCATTGATTTTCATATTATGTATTATTTGTGCCCTCTCTGCATCCATTGCAGCCTGGTGATCCTGAAAGGGGGATCCTTCCATCTGTGGTCCCTTCTCAAGGTTTCTCATTTTCCCCTGGTAGGGTTTTTTTGAGTTTTTCCTTGCCCTTTTGGGAGCTTAAGATCAGGGGATGCTTTGAGAATAATTGTCAATTTTTGTCCATGTGAAGCCCTTTGAGACTGCTTGTGCTTTAGGGCTATACAAATAAACTTGACTTGACAAATATATACCGTATTTTTCGGACTAAAAGTCGCTCCGGAATATAGGTCGCATTAGCCATAAAATGAAATGAAAACATATATAAGTCGCTCCGGAGTATAAGTCGCATTTTGGGGGAAATTTATTCGACAAAATCCAACACCAAGAACAGACATGAACGAGCTAAACGATAGGTATGCTAAAATGACATAAACACAAACGAAGCGCTGAGAACGGGCCTGACGTAACATTCAGAGTTATTCAAAAAACTATTACATAAATAACACGTTTATAAAACCATCTGTGTCACTCCAATTCATTAAATCCATCGATCGTCCTTTGTCAACAATGGGTGCGCGCCGCTGACGGCGCTTGCACTTCAAAATATTCCACAGGCCCATATAACGATATATAAATTAGATATCAAATAACTATTACATAAGCAAAAATATTATCAAACCATCTGTGTCACTCTAAATCATTAAATCCATCGATCAAATTCCTCGTCCTTTGTCAACAACGCCGCGCGTGCGCCCTGACGTCAGCCTCGTTGTTATTCCACAGATCTAGTATATAACTATATTGTAGCGTTAACAAAGTACAAGGAAAGACGTGGGTTTGGTAAACGGCTCTTTATTTAACAAAACAAGAGTTCAACGAGCCAACAACTACTGAACTGTAACGATAAAAACATATACAAGTTGCTACACGAAATAAAATATATCAAATAACTATAACATAAATAGTTAACCGCCACATGGCCCCAAGCACCGGCGTCGACTTCCAGGCGTGTGGCGGCGTGGACTTCCATCCCCGGAGGTGGCACTTCCAGCCACGGAGGTGGAAGAGAGCTCCGTAGAGTAGGACCGGGCGTGCGTAAAAGCCATGTCCGAGCCCCATCCACCGTCCCCGGATAGCCACCCGGCTGAGCGCCGGCCCTAGACTTCCATCCACGGAGGTTAAAGAGAGCTGCGTAGAGTAGGACCGGGCGTGCGTAAAAGCCATAATAGTTTTTCAAACCTCTGTGTCACTCCAAATCATTAAATCCTTCAAACTCTTCGTCCTCCGTGTCACTTACAAACAAAGCCGCTACTGATGCCGGTAGACGGGGGCCCTCGTCATCTTCGTCACCCCGTGATCAATCTTTGTCCTTTTTTTTTTTTTTGAAAATTTTTGAAAAGAATTCACATATAGTCGCTCCTCACTATGAAGTCGGCCCCCTAACCAAAAACTATGAAAAAAAACGCGACTTATAGTCCGAAAATTACGGTACTGCCTATCGACACAAGCTACATTATTTTCACTGCAGGCACAGCAAATATTGTGAAAAGCCGCAAAGAAATCGTTGTATTCGAGTTTGGCTCGAGGAAGCTACGCTTACAGCTACTTCCCGTAATACAAAGACCAAGATTCCTTTCCTCGCTAATAGCGCAGGAGCATGCACAGTTAGGAGGTATGCCTTCTCCCTAAGACCACTCTTGCGTTGGCTAGATCAATCAAAGCCTGGTTGTCATTGAGTTTTCTAGATTTCAATGAAAACTAAACAGAAATTATCATACTTACATACGTCCCATCTTTTAAAGACACATTTTTATTCTTTGACACTTGGCACTATATACTGGAAAGTTAATTTTGAAAATGAAACCGTGACAAAATTCTTAGAATCACAGAGCATAGGAACACGTCACTTTGAACTGTGCACATTCAGTTTTGTGGTTCTCTGGAAGAACCAGAGAGGGGAATCTTGTCACCCCAGCCATTACTAAAAGAAGTCCCTGTTACATGCAGCCTCCACTTTGCCCTTCAGAGCAAGGGCGCTGTTAGCACACATGTCAAGCCCAGGATGGAACAAGAAGGACATTCTGGCAGAAGAAGAGCAGAAAGAGAACTGGCAGTTTATTTGCATACGGCTGTGATCCTAATATATACAGGTTGTCAACCTCTGAGGTCGGAGTTCAAACCCGTTGCTGAGGCAACTAACCTGTTCTTCCCATCACTAGCTCGTTAAAGAGCTGCAGGAATAGTAACTGTCCTTATCATGCTGTGGCCATATCTGTAAGTGACCCTGCCAAGTAATGAGGACCTCAACTATGATGCCCAGGCACACACAAGTTTATACACACATAAACACACAAAGACCCAGAGCACAAAAAGGCATACAAAAAATACTGAAAAATGCATGATAATTGCTTAAAGAAACAGCAATAAAACAAATACAGGCAGACATAAAACTGTATGCACTCCCACACAAATGTGGAAAATACCCCTTAAAATCCTGGCAATAGTTTACAACAAACTAAAAAAGTGTGTGTGTAGAAAGTCAAGCTTCCATGCGAGAATATTGTACCCCTCTATGGCATCAATTAGCATGTTTTTGTGCAGCTGAGCGTTTCCTCTGGTGGGCTGAGGTAAATAAGGACATGGAAATGAGGTCCAGTGCTCTAATCCAGCCAGGGTGCAGGTTTTACGGTAATCCCCTCAAGAGCTCAGTTTGGCCTGGAGCAAGCAGAGGGGTAATCCAGACCCCTGAGACTTTATCTACTAGCCACCCCCCCCCCCCCCACCCACCCTCAAAGAAAACTATAACTGAAACTACATTTTGCATTTATAAAACAAACTATAATGCTAGTCAACAGCCAAATTTACAGTTTTTATTGATTGTATTCACTCAAAATCCACATTTTCTAAACAGTCAACGCAGAGGCCTAAACAGTCCCACGGGTGGTCAAACTGAAACTTTATTTTGCAAAAGGCAATACCTGTGCCAAAACATTTAAAATATGGAACAAAAGCAAATTTTGCCTTCAAACAACTGAACTTTGACACAAGTGTATGAGTACCTCCAATCAATCATTACACAATGGGCAACAAAATACAGCACTCGTGTGAATCAGTGCACCATTGCTTGTTATTGCATCCTATGACTGTACGTTGCTTACATGCCAGTGCCGTTTGTAGTCAAATTTGACCTCTTGCAAAAAATTGAATCCAGAAACAGCCATGCTTGATGCAAATTTGATTGATTACATAATTTTTTCAGACTGTGGGTGACAAATGAAATATTCACACAGAGAATATGGAAATAAAGAAAATAAAATCCATTGGGAATCTATAGTAATCCTATACTATAAGAATATAAGAGATCACTACCAGTAATACTCTTCTGTCTCATCTTCTGAGCCCTTACAGCTATACCTCCACCTCGCACACAAGCCCCTCTTCCTCTGACCCCTCTACCTCTTACTCACTCTACCTCTCATCTGCCTTAGACCTCCTCGATCCATGCTTGCAATGAACAACACAGGTCTGAAGACTGATTGCAAATTGAAACATTTTGTGAGAAATTGTCAGACAGGTGCTTTTAGTGCTTGCATACTGATCAGGGAGTTTCTAAGAGCTCGAAGCATATGGTTTTTGCTTTGTAACCACAGCTAAAACAATGGAGCTTGGACTTCTGAATGACATTTGTGTTAACTGTTTTGCAAAAGGGTGGGAAAACTGTGTCAATCCAATGAGAATGGGTAAACACTTTTTCATGAGGTGTCTTCTGCTCTGCTGGGATGGTGATGATAAAGACTGAGAGATTCCCAGTTTCTTCAACAGGTCAAAGCAATCAATAAAAATTATAACACTCAGTAATAAAACAGCCTGTGTGTTCTTGGATGTAAGACTCTTGCGTTGTTAAAATGGGGAGTCGCTTTGATTCGACGCTGATTGGTGTCTATTTGAAATTGAAACCAATCCCTTAGGTAATGATTGACATTACAATCGAGATCATTTTCTTCAGCATCATTTTTCTCTTCGCTTGTAAGATGGCATCAAACTTATCTAAGGTAGGCAAAACTTGATGGTATTTGATGAAAACATAGCCTCATAACTTTGTTTTGACTGCTTTGGTTCATATTTTTCAAAACAGATTGGTTCAGTTATACTTCGTGTGATGTCACATGGGCTACATGGCCAGTTAACTTCATTAACATGTTTTGACTGAAACGTGTAGGCAGCAAGACTCATGAGCTGCACATTTTGGGACTGGTGAGAGGCGCAGCTGATTCCATTCAGTCTCATGAGAAATATTTGTCGGCTACTTGACAAACACAATGCCACCCCCCCAAAAAAAAGAAATATCTAAACATGATAAGAAAAGCCAATTTTCCTTGAAGCAATTTTGTTACATTTGTGTTTGTGTGAAAATTTAATGTAGGCATTATCTATATCTATGGAATTGTCACACTCTTACCCAACCTAGAACATAAGCTGTCACCAATTTATGACAGTATTGAATTGCAAAAAAAAACCTTTTTATGTTCTCTTATTTGGCCATGGACAGAAAATGGACTTGCAAATCAAGTTAATAGTTTTGTGTCCATATATTCTGTTTTGCTGTTATGTGATTTTGAAGGTGGCCCAAAGACTGCAAGACTATTCAACAGCCATCAGGGGTATACTTTGAAGGAAGCTCAACACTGCCAAACTTTCTTTCCATGATCTGGATCGACAAGCCTAAAAACACAATCTAGAGAGTGGTATCAACGGTGGATATGAACTCGCTTTTTTAGCCCAGGTTCTCCTCCCAAGGCTTTGTGTGCATTCACATGAAACGGGGCATTTGGACCGTCAACACAGCATCCATGAAAAAAATTGTCCAATCGAGAGAAGCAAATTTCACTCAGGACGAGCAAATTGCGATCATCGAGGGTTACGAAGAACATAAAAAAAAACATATCTGCAAAAATCAACCCAGTTGCTGCAAATAAGGCAAGAGAAGAATTCTGGCAGAAAATTGCTAACCATGTCAATGCGTAAAATAATACTTATTCCAAGACCCAGTGGTTAATTTCTCACTGCTAAACATGGCAGCAAATCACAGTCGATCTTAAGAACATTATACAAAATGGTAACTGCTTCATCTTATTTATTGTGTTATTTGTTTATTTATTATTTGTTCATCACTCTTATTTATTCATTGTTTGTGCCTTCTTGTTTTTATTTTTTTGTGTTGTTTACTTGTTTGTATATTGTGTACTATGTCTTGTCACGGGCGGCTCGTTGGAGCACTGGGTAGCACTGGGTAGCACGTCCGCCTCACAGTAAGGAGGGTGCGGGTTCGATTCCACCTCCGGCCCTCCCTGTGTGGAGTTTGCATGTTCTCCCTGTGTCCGTGTGTGTTTTCTCCGAGCACTCCGGTTTCCTCCCACATCCCCAAAAACATGCTTGGTAGGCCGATCGAGCGCTCCAAATTGCCCCTAGGTGTGAGTGCGTGTGCGGATGGTTGTTCGTCTCTGTGTGCCCTGCGATTGGCTGGCGACCAGTTCAGGGTGTCCCCCGCCTACTGCCCGATGACAGCTGGGATAGGCTCCGGCAAGCCCGCGACCCCCGTGGGGATAAAGCGGTACAGAAAATGGATGGATGGATGTCTTGTCACCGTGGGATAGTGGGAACGTTATTTCGATTTCTTTGTGTGTCTTGGCATGTGAAGAAATTGACAATAAAGCAGACTTTGACTTTTGACTTTTGATTTATTTTCTTGACAGTGTGTGGATAGTATATGCTGCGACAGATTGTAAAGTTGCAAGAATAACCTTGCCAGCTTGCTCGGATGTTCAGCATCACCGACAACACGCATGTAGGTCTGCGTGTCAACGAAACGTAATGCCACACATACACATTTGAGCCCACAGATTCTCTTTGGTGCAATCAGTACGCAGAAGTATCTCCTCCCCTCAACTGAGAATCTACGTCGCTTGGTATATCGAGTATTATCAGGATAAGCCAGGTTAGTGGGAATGCGGCAGACTCTTATGTATGAAGAGGTCCTCTTATGATCCTGGCACCCAGGTCCACCGGTGTGTTCACAAACGGTGATGCCATATCAGTTGAGATTTAGAGGGGTTTAACAGTAAACGCATGGCGGTTTTATAGATTTAATCTGAATATCAGAAGATAGCCTGCCAGGTTATGATTTTGGCATAAGTTACCGTGGTGACATAGACACTTTAAAAGAGAGTCCCCTTTGTACCACTGAAAAGTCTGGCTTTAGACTCACCACAGCTCACTAAGCCATTCATCTTGGTTTATAGTAGACCCATCAGCTGATAAAGATTTGTCCATGATTAAATGTTTGGCCAACCAGTCAGTTGTCTAGGTGTCAAAATGAAGGCAATGCTCACAAAATGTCTGGTGTTGCCACTACCTCCTCTGTGAATCTGAAACTGAATGTCAGAATGAAATGCATGGTACTGAAAATGAATCCCCTATTTTCAGGAAAATAGTTAACAACTTCATGATGATACAGCATTTATTTTGATGACAAATTTTATTACTTTGGGTTTTGATGTTTACCTGAATGCAATTAGAATTGAGGATTTGTTCATGTTATTGGTGAATGCCCTGATTTTATTATTGGCATAGTGGGCAGTTTTGAAAGATGTTGAAAGAACTTAGATTGTGTCCTCCTGCTGTGTTATGTGAACTGTCTGAAGTGGCTTGAAATAAAGAAAAGTGATTTTAATTGAACATTTTTAATGTTTTATTTGAGGTAGGAAGGCATGGGGTATTTCCCTGACAATGTATAATGTGGGCATGAACAATCAGTGTTAATGAAAACACCGTCAACACTACATTTTGTTGTCGTAACACGCAAGTGGGCGTTGAACATTTAACAGTTTAGTAAATGTTACTTGAAACACCAGTTAGTATGGATGCATAAAGACACCTTGCCGGTTTTAAAATTACACTCTAGTGTTGAATTAACACCAGCGGATTTGCCGCATGTGTATCAATCACATGTACAACTATAGTGCTATATTGTGAGCAACTTAAATTTATAATAACATTAATCAAGACACACATTCAACAAATTATTGCTAACATGACAGTATCGCATGCTTGAATGCAGCCTGTGAACTGAAGTGGCTCAAAAAATACAAAAAGTAGACAACATTTTCATTTTCTTCACAAGAATCATTGTCAGTGGGATGCACAAAGAGCTGTAAGTTTCCTGTACGTCCCTTGTCTAGATTACTACCTTTACTGTTTTTTTTCCAGCAGCATTTCATGCAATAATGGGCCATTTTGAAAGACATTCACACAAGGGTAATGCTTTTTTCCCCCCTGACATGCAAACAAAATGTACATAATTGGTCCCTTAGCCCCTTTGGACCAGGATCTTTTGTAACATATTGGTTCAATTTTGAAATATTGTAAGGTGTACAGAACAATGAGTTTTACCTTGGAGAGCAAAAACATTAACCCCTACATTATTAATTTTCTGAGAGTTTATGGTGAATAACGTGGTTCACTATCAATTTTAACAGCTTAAATTTAACCCCAGTGAGGATAAGGGGTTCTGAAATGGATGGATGGATGGATGGATGGATGGATGGATGGATGGATGGATGGATGGATGGATGGATGGATGGATGGATGGATGGATGGATGGATGGATGGATGAGTTCATGGGTGAGTGTGTGTGTGTGCGTGCGTGTGTGCACGCGTGCGTGTGTGTGAACACATTTGTCAGGACACTGAGTGATTTGTGAAAGTATGTGTCGTGTGTGTATGTTTAGTGTCCATAGAGAGGTGGTGTGACTGCAAAGACGTGTCCGACAATATGGCTTGCTTTCAATGTGTCTCTCACACACCACTGGCCTGGCTCCCCTGAGCCTTATGCATAATGCAACAGGCAAAAGACAACGCCCCACATGCTAATGTGCATGCCAACCGTGGTGTATGTGTGTTGAGTACAAATAGAGCAAAAGACCACTTGCTGGCATGGCTGCTTACCTTAACAGAAACAGCATGTAACGCATACAACAGGATAGACAGATGGACGGACGGACGGAAGTGGTTTTTTTTCTACTTTTGGTTGTTTCTATCAAGCTTGTAACAGATATTAAGTTGAGTAAAACCAATACAAAAGTCAAGAATACATAATTTCTGAACTAAATCATCAAACTTGACCCAGATAGGGTTTTCACTCTTTGCTGGCTGAGAACCACGGTCTCAAATTAAGAGTTTGAGTTTTGGAAAATGGCTAGAAAAATAACATATGAATCATGAATGCTTCAAGATGATTTAGGTCAGCAATATGAGAGCCAACGGCTATCCGTTGAGAACAGTGATTGAAATCGCATTGTCGAATTGCTGTAAATTCTTGAAAAAAATTCATTAAGTCATGTTGAATATGCTAATTCAGCTGGCACATGGAGAGAGAGAGAGAGTAAGAGAGAGAGTGAGAGAGAGAGAGAGAGAGTGTGACAGTGACCCGAGTGTAGTGAATGTGGCTAAATACATCATCTCGAAAATAACAAACATTTTTACCGTGTGTTTGTATCTTTAATTAACCATATTGTGCACCATATCAAATGAAAGTTAGATTGATACATTGCCACCCTTTACATATCAGATGAAAATAAGTGCCTCAATCAATTACTTACTATTTCTGCATATACTGCCACAAACAAAATATTAAGGACATGATGCCACTTTACATTTAATATGTGACCCTTATGTCTACATATACTGTGGTTGCGCTGCTGGTGGTCTTCATTAGGCCTTTCATTTCATGTTAATAAAGGGCAGGATGACTGCTTTGTGCTGCTCATAGAACCATAGAGCTGCAAGTAAAGTCAGACCCCACTTTTCTGTATATAGGCTTTAATTTGGTTATGGGGGAGAAAACACTGCCAGGTCTGATTTATAACACAACCTGTCCTTCATAAATAGTTCAGGATAATTTGGTTCCTGATAGAGGGGTCAGACAGCAGAAGCCAACAGTGCTTAAGGTTACTCTACCCCAATCAAGTCCATGTCTTGCTGACATGTCCCCAGTTGAAAATGAGACACACCAATGTAGCAAGTAGGCTGGCAAAGTGCCCCTGGCATCAGGGCACCCAGATGGACGTGGCTTGACCATGATCAAGGATCAGCCATTGTCCTCCATCACCCTGAAGGACATCACTGGAAGTGTCTGGTTTCATCTCTCCATACATGCCCTTACTATGCCTGTGTTAACGGCTCTATTTTTATTTGAAATTAACCAGCAAAAAAGTATTTAAAAAATGATTAACCTGCTTTATGTTTCTGGTAAAAATGGCAGCCGTTTTTCTAAATCAGAAGGGGTGATCATAGAATGACACTGGTGCTTGGTCAGATTTTGGATTCACACTGTTTGATTTACTAAAAAAACCATAACAAATCTATAGTATAACTATATGGCACAACCTCGAATGTTGCTCTTTAAAGCGAAAATCAGGATTGGTGCCCAAGTGACTACATTTACATGCAGTCAATGACCTTTTTAAAACAAGATTTTTTAAACATGAGGTTTTAAAGTCCACATATACATGCACCGAAACCCAAATACGCCGTTAATCAGATTTCTAAAATTCTGAATACCCCGAGTTACCTCTTTTCCAACCCGATTATCTCGGTTTGTAAGCGCGTTCTGGTTACCTCCTTCTAACGGTGCCGTTCGCGAGGAAAGGAATCTTGGTCTGTGAAGTACAGTCAGTAACTGTATGCCTAAACTTGAATACAGTGATTTTCACGTTGTTGTCTGTCTCTACTGCAATAATAATGCAACTTTTGTAGTATATTTGTGTCTACAAGTCCCTACAGATTTACAACTCACACAAGCAGATGTAAAACAATCAGTGGAGGTCAGAGGCACGCAGAAAAGCACACTTTTGGAGCAAAGGGGAGGGGAAAATCTACTACTCTATTCTTGTGAGTGACATGACTATAATGTGTTTTATTTATGGTAGAAAGTAAAAAGCAGAAATGACATCTATTTGCCCCATGACGGCAATGAGAGTCGCCCTTTCAGTCAGGATATTTAATTGTGTGGCTCTGTCCATTGAGGCATATATAAATGGGTTATTCCAATTATTTCAGAAACCCGAATTCTGACCATAACTGCATGTAAATGTAGTCATGGAGGATATTTTCTCCCTCTTTATTTTGTAAGGTAGGCAAGGTAGCCACCTAACATTCTGACAATGATTATGGGAGAAACAGCTCACTTTCTTTGACTCTTGAAAAAAACGAACACACCTTCTGGACAAAAACAAACCTTAGACTTTATAATCTTTTTAGAGCAAAGCCAAATCAAAAGTATTCTTAAAAGTAATGTGTTCTATTCCACTCCACTCATTGAAACAGTGTTCTGATTAATATTGTGTTTTTAGAATATAATTTAAAGCAGCAAAATATCCAATTTGGGGGCATTTTGCCACTTGCTAAATTGGTAAACGTCACATGACCAATCCCAGAAAAT
This sequence comes from Syngnathus acus, assembly GCF_901709675.1. Taxonomy (NCBI): domain Eukaryota; kingdom Metazoa; phylum Chordata; class Actinopteri; order Syngnathiformes; family Syngnathidae; genus Syngnathus; species Syngnathus acus. The sequence goes on along the minus strand of NC_051094.1, from coordinate 16,124,818 downwards.
AGGTGACCCATGATTGGTCGTCACCTAGTTGGTCATTTTCAGTCGATAGTATGTGGCAAAATGGCTGCCCCTGATTTGGATAAAATTTGGTTGATTTTGCTGCTTACTTGATATGCTATGCCATAAATGCAACATTAATCAGATTGCCGTGTTTAGACGAGTGGGGGTGCATACAACATAATAGTTTAAAGATTTCTTTTTTAACTTGACTTCCTCTTTAACCCTCTCAGGTTCAAATTAACTTTAAGTTGCAGGATAGATCAGATATTTGAGGAGAATTATCCTATTGGGTATTGTATACAATTCTGTAAAACCGTCATATTCAATGCATTCTGCAATGTTGCAAATTTATAACATTGGACCAGTGTGGTAAATTAACAGTGAATGCTGGATATTTTTAAACACTAACTTTCTTTGCATAGCACATATCAAAACAATGTTAAAGTGCTTTACAATAACAAAATCAACTTGGTAGATGAGTAAAGGAGATAATCTGTTTATCAATTGAACAGTTTTGTGCAACTTGCAAACAGTTAGCACAGACTTTCTCATAACTGTTCACACCTTGAACAATTTATCCAGACTCACCCTTTTGCGTTACATTGGTATTGTAGTTCATGTGGATGTTTGTTCACAGATGATCAAATTGTTTATGTCCCATTACTGTTGCAATTGGGTTATAGAGTGTTGCTGTCTTCCAGTACATGTGGTGCAATGGCATACGTACTAGTCTGTCTTCAATACATATGTGCAAACCAATGAATTGCTCCATTTCAGAAAGGGTAGTTTTTAGTTCTGGGTCATTCTTTATAACTGCATATAGGTTAGATTGGCAAGAAATTAGTTCAAACATGGATTAGTCCATGAACTCTTCAAAATACCACTTTGGGCTTGGTATTTTGTCTGGTGGAGGTGATAAGGCAGGTCATTGGAATGAAAGGTCAGGGGTTTCCTCTGCCTCCAAGAAAACCCTTGGTTGACTGGAGCAGGGCCTAGGTGAGGTTCATTGTCATTGGGGATCTCAGTGTCACTGTCTGCATGTATGTTATGAATTTCAACATCAAAATGATTTGGATTATGTCTTGCTATTGCTTATTATCATCAAGGCTGAAGTCAGACTCGTATGCTTCAAGAGTTTCCTCAAAATCTGAATCACCAACTTCATTGGATTATCTATCAGATGAAGCCCCATCAGGACTGCAAACCTTTTCAATGGCTTCCTTGATTGAGTTCGTCAACCTGCCATAATGCACTGAAAATCCCGCTGAGTATTCTATAAGAATGTTAGCTAAAAAAGCTTTCAGTCCAACAAAGATCTAGACTAATATGCTATGTCCCATGGAATTTAGGCCCCATCAGTTTGCTCACTGCACAGTCAAATGGACATTATATTATGCCAATACCTTTGATCAAATCTGCCTCTGATAGTAAGTAACTTCAATCTAAATTATTTTATTTTTCATAGGCTACATCCTCAATGAATAATAAATAAACCCAAGTGATAGGAAATTAACCTTTGTATGGACTGTTGCCAAAATGTAGGCAATAGCGAATAAAGCATTTGGCATCCATGTCCGGCCACACGTTACAAATCAGCAACGATGAAATAGAGTTGTCCATGGGGGAGAGTCAATAGGGATCTACAAATTTTCATATAATGTATGTCTATCGGCAGCACGGTGTCACACTGGTTAGCACGTCCGCCTCAAAGTTCAGAGGGTGCGATTCCACCTCCAACCCTCCCTGTGTGGAGTTTGCATTTTCTCCCCATGCCTGTGTGGGTTTTCTCCGGGCACCTGGTTTCCTCCCACATCACAAAAACATGCATGGCAGGCTGATTGAGCATTCCAAATTGCCCGTAGGTGTGAATGCGAGGGTGGATGGTTATTCCTGTCTGTGTTCCTGTCTGGCAACCATTTCAGGGTGTCCCCTGCCCGATGACTGCTGGGATAAGCTTCAGCACGCCGCGACCCCCGTGGGGACAAGCGGTACAGAAAATGGATGGATGCATCTATATGTCCATGCTTCATATTGTGCAATATTGGTTTCAAAATAAAAGACATGGGTTCCAATACTTAGATGAAATTGATGATTGAAAATCAATTTCAGTGAAATAAAAAATGCAGACAGTTTAAAAATGACAGAAAACACCATTTAGTGAGCTAGTGGGAAACTGTTATTAATGCACAACAAAGTTCTGCAGTGATACTTCTGAGTGAAAAAAGGCAAAAAAAATATGGATGTAGATTAATTAAATAATTAAAATGTAGTTGTTGCAAATCTGCAACACTTGCCTAGAGAGGATTTTAAAGCCTTCACCTTAAATGGAATATTCCCCAAGTAGTAAAAGAATGACAATTGCAAACGTGTGGAGGTCATACTTTTTATGCAGGTGTAAAATAACCAGTGATTACATTTTACATAAGCAAACTCGAGTGAATAAACATCCAATCCTACTTACCAGACCAAAAACATTCTAACAATAAAAAGTAAGAGCAAACCAGAGTTTCAATACTATGGCATTGTCTTGGTAAGAATGAGAGGGAGGGGGGGAGGATCAGAGAGATGTGCCCACTGAGGCCTCAGTCTGCTTGGGGCAACGCTTCGAGCAAACCCCCTTACCCCTGCTCTGACCTGGAGGATGCCCCAGCCACTGTACGATCCAGACACTTTCTGCAGAGAAGCCACGCTGAATACCAACCAGCTGCTTGCTTGTGTGAATGCTATGTACAATAACAATGGAAAATATTACAGCAGTGAACTGTCATAAATGTGTGATTTTTAGCCTGGAGAAAGTCAGACTGGGGCTTCAACAGAAAATTTCAAAATATATTCAGTAATCCCTGAATTTAGCTCATAGAAAATCAGACTGGGGCTTCAACAGAACATTTCAAAATATATTCAGTAATCACTGAATTCTTGTTTAACCCTTAAGGAAATAAAATCAACAATGGTAACTGACATAACAGACAAAAATAATACATTTACAAAGTACTGAAAGTAACTTGGCCCAACAGATAGCAGAGCTACCTAACAGTTCTGAAATTGTGGGTTCAAATGCTGTGCAGAGTTCGTTCTTGCCCATTGAGGCTTAATTCGATTGAGCACTTCAAATTGCCCATCGGTGTGAAGGCTTGATTGTCTGTGTGCCCTGCGTTGGTTGGCAACCAGTTTAGGGTGTCCCCCACCTACTGCCCAAAGTCGGCTAGGATAGGCTCCAGCACACCCACAACCCTGGTGAGGAGAAGAAGTTCAGAAAATGGATGGCTGGATATTTTTCCCAGGAATTTGGTTTCATTTCAGTTTTCTATCCGCTCGATCTGTACCTGATTTATTTTTCTGTTGCAATATCAGGATTTTTGTCTTGCTCAAATTTAGTGATAACTTCTTTTTGTCAAACCAGTATTTAATTTGAATGAATTCAAAAATAACAATGTTCAGCAGCTTATATAAACTATCACCAGAATCAAATATATTTATGTCATCTGCAAATAAAATGAATTGAGCATTTGTGATATTTTACTCACCATTGATGTAGAAACTGAATAATGAAATACTACTAGTAGAAATAGTAGGTGAGAAAGTAATAATAATAATTGTAGAAATAGTAGGTGATAAAAAAATGTGTCCAACTCCTGCATGCAAATCTGTGTTTGCGTGGTGACTTGATGTCTGCATTTTCATTTGTCTGTTGCTGGCACGTTATTACGGATCCCGCTAATCAAAATAAAAACAAGTTTATGTTTATGGTTAGAGTTACGGCTAGGGTGCGTTAGGGTTAGTGGGAATCAGCACAACAGTGCCACACAGAAGTCAGATCCCATCTTGGATTAGTAGGGCATGTCCTGCTTGGACGCAGTAACCCATGTGCTAGAGCCAAATTGCAGCACGGCATGCCCTTCCAAAAAGTCAAATGGGATTCAAAATAACACATCGCTAGCTCTCGGTTGATTGAAACTCTCATCATCATAACATGCTGCGGTCTATTGCATCTTCTTTGTGGCCCATGCCTGGCTCCGCGACCCGGTGGTGAATTTGCCGCCTCAGCATGCTTGCCCTGACCAGAACTGCTGGTTCAGCTCTACACTCTGTTTCGACTCTGTGCTCAGTGAACCCTTATGCGCTCTAAGAATACTTTGGCTTTATGCTTTTGGGTAATTAGTCCATTTTCTATTTACCTCATTCATTTTGTTTATTGTTGATCATCCATTTAAGTTAATTTGTTTAATCATTTTTACTATGAAGGCACAGACACTGGAGGAGGTTCCAAGCCTTTTTGTACAGATGTCACTCGTGATTACACGCCCCGCTCAGTTGGTACCATGCACGCCATATTCGGGTCAAATTTTGAAACTCGAAAAAAAAGATTTGAAACTGAAAAATAAAAGATGTGGATCTGAAAATACTAAACATGCAACTGACAAAATAAAACCTCGAATCTAAAAATATAAATGGAAGTGAAAATAAATAGTTTATTCCAAATAATTACCAAAGCAAATGAAAAATATCTTCAACCTAAAATAACGTTTCATACAATTATTTTTATTTGAATACATTATTATATTTTTTCACAATTTAAGCTCAACAAATCTATTTTCAGTTTCAAAACTTTTGAACCGAATCTAACCCCATAGCACATCTTGTCCCTTGTCTTTCTCCATACCAGCTTCACGAGGCCTGTTGACCATTTTCTTACTTTCATACATCGCCATACGCAATGTGGCCATTAATTTTCTCCTCTCCGCGTTGTCGGCCTTCATCCTTTTTAGTACAGCCAGGATTTCCTCATGTCCAGGGAAGCCAGACCCCATTTTTTCAGCTTCCGGTACACCTGCAGAACCATGAGGATCAGAGTGAGCCATCCAAGAATGAGGAATAAGAAAATGTACGAATCCTCTATGTCTTATATGTCCAGCATCCCAAGGCACAGGAAATGTTCCTTGTTCCATCCATCCATAGTGTTATTTATGTATCCTGCAAATGGGACAGGATGGCTCACCGGTCCCGATGCGTCTTTACGTTTTCAAATATGTTTATACTAACACATTCTTAATGAATGGCATTTCTCATGTTATTCTTCACATATTTTGAATTATAAAAGAGCACATATTGAAGGCATAATTTTTAATTATTTTTATTATTACAACATTTTCTTTCAATTAATTCTGGACAATTAAAGTCAATTTAGGCTGAGAAGACATAAATTGTGGCATAAAAACCTTCACCCTCATCCGATTATTACAAAATTGGGCTCAATTTACCCATGTCACAAATCTCTATTCAATGATGCCTTTTTTAATATACTCGATAAGTGGTTTGATTTCTCTGTAACATGACTACGTATCGGGTTATATAACTATGCTTACTGTTATTATATTACTGCGATCTCAGGTTTTGGACAAGTGTGGTACTAGTATGGCAACTATGTGAATGGCTAATGTTGCTCACTGTAGTCCAAGGAAGACCCATGGAATGTATGTGAATGCTGAGTTGCATGGAAAATTAGGGGGAACATTGCCAGAACCCCACACTCAGGGCATAGTCAAGGTGTGTTTAAACCAACTGCAGCAACGATTGCATTTGAAGAAAAAAAATAAAATCTACAATTAAACATTTCCATGGCACTTCTTCATTTTCACATCCACTAACCTAACAGTTTCCTCACCCGCATTGCCATGACCTTAACTCCTCGATGCAGCCTGGCTTAGGAGAATCATCCAAACATCATCAAGTACATCCCACATCAGTGAACTCCTCTGAACCACCTGTCTTCCTTCATGCAACTCCCACCCATCTCCTCTTCCTCTCCGACTCCTACTTTAAGCCTTGCCAGTTGATTGCATTGATTTCATGTTTGGACTGCCCACATTGATTTTCACACAGGTTCATTGATCATACTGCTATTTCCTCCTATCTCAGTTGTACAGTGGGAGGCAAGGAAAATTATCTTTGACAGTTGATGTACAAATACACAGCAGGAGGCCCCAGAAGCTTTGCTCTCACCCAAACCTGCTACTGTTGGAATCATTGTACTGTTTTCAGTAGGAAAACTATTTCCTCTGCCATCATCTCCGTGACACTAGCAATATTCCTAGAACTGCACCTGCCCTTCCTCCCATTGGTCTTAAGAAGTTCTAGCACACTTTAACTGGGTACACTAATGGTCATAAGAATATTTTGGATTTTATTTGAGTTGGAAGCGTGTGAAAGAGTCAGACACGAGCGGCATTATGGAACATTTCCATTTTGCTTTAGTTATTCAATAAAATATTTGTAAGACATTGGGAACAGTGCGCATTTTTCCGATTGTGGCCACTATGCACATACTGCTGTCAGACAAATGGGGAGAAACGTAAACCATACAGAGGATGTTGGATAGCCCATTTGATTTACACTGGCCTTTGTGGAGACCTCAGCTATGTTGCTGTTCTGACACTTGTCTGTTTCAAAGTAATGTGCGGGGCAACACGGGCTCTGATCATTACCCAACCCAACTAGACAGAAACCAAGCTGTCAGAGTATATATATGGCTGAAAGGACATCAAACTGTGGAGGGCAGGAAAAGGGTCATACGTTCATACGCTCTCTCTCTCTCTCTCTCTCTCTCTCTCTCTCTCTCTCTCTCTCTCTCTCTCTCTCTCTCAAATATAGCACATTGGTTGCACTCTATGACAGAATGTAAGACATTTCAAAAGGTAATAATAAAATTTGTTAATAAAATTTGTCTCTGTGCAATATACACTATTTTGGTCAACATTAATCACAACTTGACCTACATCAACCCAACCCCACAAAAATAGTATTTGTACCAGGCAACCTTCGAAAAGATCAAGACAAGAAAGATCCCCTACATGGAAACCAACTCTGAAAACAAAGGCATTTTTGAATTAGGGTTTGAATTTCATATCTTAGGCAATAACAACATATGTTTAACATTGGTTTATTATATGTGGTTGTTGTTTTTTTGGGTGGAGAGCAGCGTCTTTGGTATTTTGGAATACTCAGTTTATGAAAGAAACTTGCCCAGCTCTACATTCACGCAAAAAACATCATCACTTTCAAAAGGGGTCATTGTTAAGGCATTGCCATAGTTGCACTGTAATTGAATATAACAATGCGTTTGTGTTGTTCTGACAACTAAACTAAACTAAACTAAACTAAACTAAACTAAACTAAACTAAACTAAACTAGAAAGTTAACTAAACTAAAAAAAAAAAGTTTGGCTGAAGTGAATACAATATATTTGGAATGACACCTCACAAATATGCTGCTGTTCCACAGAGCTTTTTTTGTTGTCTGCATAAAACATTGATGATTTATCAATTAGCACTAATTGACAATATTGTGCTTGGTAGCATGCCCTCAACAAATTCTAACGGATACATTTTGATACAATATGACCCCCATATCTCCAGCCTTATAAATGAAAGGAAAGTATCACTTTTACCAAACTATCCTCGGCAATCATACCTGGATATTTAAAAGCCTCTCTCTCCTGCTTCTTTACTATTACCTTCATTACAGCTATAGGGTACTCGTAGAACTTTTGTTTCCTTGTTCTTCATACTTGTGCACAAGCTATAAGTATACTTACATCGCCTGCGATCTGACAGAGGTAGACAGATGTTCTTCAATAAATTTCTTTTTCTTTTCTTTAATAGAATTGACAGTCAATGTTGAGTCTGAAATTGAAGGTGAATCTCACTTTCACAAATTCTGAAGATGAGTCCTAAGCACGGCTGTCTAAAAAGAAAGACAACCTTGTTAACATAAACACATATGTTAAGAAATGAAAGGAACTGTCATCAGTGGATCTAAGAAAAGAAACCTGGGATGATTTCACAAGCTCATCAAATATGTCTGCATCAGTTTCCACTCAAACAGAGTTCATTAAAATCAATGAAATATGACATTAAATCATTATTATTATTAAGATTTATCTGTCTTTGGAAAATCAAAGTAACTGGAGACATCCTCAGTCTTGGGTACCCTGACACCTTTGCTCAGCTCATTGTACTGGACAAGAACCAGCATATTCAACTTTTGAAGGGAAAATGCAAATACAATACATGCAACAACATACTACAATGTGTAGTATTTTTACAAAAACATTATTGAAGAGCTATATAAACGTTTCTATGACTGAGTTCCTTATAAACAGGCATTATATGTAAACTGCTTATCAAGACACAACAAGGACACTTTTCTATTTTAACCTCTGTGCACTCTCTAGCATGACCTTGTTAATTTCAGCCGCTCGGAATAGACAGTCATACTGTAAAAATATAATGACATTGTGATCTTACTGTTATGAACTGTGATCCAAAATATAGTAGTATACTGTTGTAATAAATAACAGTTGTTGCCATGTAAAATTCCATCCATCCATCCATCCATCCATCCATCTTCTATACCGCTTGTCCCCACGGGGGTTGCGGGCGTGCTGAAGCCTATCCCAGCGGTCATCGGGCAGTAGGCGGGGGACACCCTGAACCGATCGCAGGGCACACAGAACACACAACCATCCGCACTCGCACTCACACCCAGGACAATTTGGAGTGCTCAAATGGCCTACCAAGCATGTTTTTTTTGGGGGATGTGGGAGGAAACCGGAGTGCCCGGAGAAAACCCACACGGGCACGGGGAGAACATGCAAATTCCACACAGGGAGGGCCGGAGGTGGACTCGAACCCGCACTCTCCTAATTGTGAGGCGGACGTGCTAACCAGTGAGCTACCCAAAGTCAATTACAGTTTTTGAAATTAACATATAAAATTAAATGGTTAAATAGACAATTGTATTAAAACAACATATGAAAGAAATTCAATGCACTCTTTTGTGTGTATTTTTTTTCTTTAAATGCATAATGGCATCGTTTTAATTGATTGGGTCTTCAAAAAAGAAAAGGGGTTCAATGAAAACCATATTCCGGGTATTATTGTTTTGATATTTCCCTGTTATAGATCATCATTTTATTGAAGTTAAATTACACATTTTAAGTACCTAATGTCCTATTGGCAGCATGGTAGTACGCTGGTTAACAAGTTTGCCTCACAGTACAGAGGTTACGGGTTTGATTCCACCTCCAGCCCTCCCTGTGTGGAATTTGCATATTCTCCCCGCGCCTGCGTGGGTTTTCTCTGGGCGCTCTGGTTTCCTTCCACATCCCAAAAACATGGTCACATGGTAGGCCGATTGACCGCTCCAAATTGTCCCTAAGTGTGAGTGTGAGTGCGGATGGTTATTCGTCTCTGTGTGGCAACCAGTTAAGGGGTGTCCCCTGCCAATTGCCCGATGGTAGCTGGGACAGGCTCCAGCACGCCCGCAACTTCCGTGGGGAAAAGCGAGATGGGAAATGGATGGTTGTCTAAGTCGTCTTATGTTTTTGGATGAAAGTGACTAATCCAATTTTACAAAAGTAAATTAAATCAAGAGTCAATAACAATAAGATGCCAGAAGAAAATTGACATTTTATACCTCTTAAGTTTCCTCTTCTAAGAACATAAATTGAGGAGGTGCTTGGCAATTTCATTAAAAGTATATAAACATATCCCCAAACTGAAATAAGCTCACACTTAACGAAATACAGTATCACACTCTTGGGTTTATCTTCCTTCTTATTGCCAATATATAGTTAAGCCTCGATTTAAACGCAGTTTGGTCTTGGACCCCAATTTTTTTTTCATACTTTAAATAGACAATATTGTAGAAACTGAAGTGCGAAAAGACAAAAGGCAGTTTCCGCTTTTGATGACACAACGGCATGTCGTTCTTTTTCTTCTTCCGTGGTCCTCACTCCCATCACCCGCTGTCCATCTCTCTTAAAGGGACTGCAGCAATAACATAAAGGTTGTACATTAGCACAGTTAAACAAACAACTAACCCACCGGCAGTAAGCAGAGGCAGGGTAACGAGACAATAAAAACTACAAAGTGAATTATATTGTATTAATTTTCACCCAGAACAATGATGTTATCGCCCAAATGCAAACACGTGTATCTTAGTATGTATTTCCCTACTGCAATTTCCCAATACAGGAATCGTACATGGACAATAAAAGATTCACATCATGTTGTATATGGGAAAAGGTCGATGCAGACCTTGAAAATTAAAACAGAATAAAAATACCCTGTCACTGACTGAAGCTGATAAATTAGTTCATGCTTTTATGACCGATTGCCAGGATTATTGACTCTGTAAAGTTGTAAACATGCTGTTCCGGCAACTCTTTAATGTATTGATGCTACTTGAGTGTTGATGAGAAATACTTTTAGTCGCATATTTTAATAAAATTACTATCCGTGACAAGGTATACAACCAACAAACAATAAAGGGGTTTATTCCCCTTAATTTGAAATTAAAAAACTATTTTAAACTATTAACTTCATTTAAAAAACTAAACTGATCTAGAATGCAAAATACTGTATGTATAAATTATGACAGTAAATACTGTCACTGTTTTCAGTTGAAGCTGATGGTTAAGTTTGATATTGACACCAGTGGTAATCGAGCAAATGCCCCACAGCACACTGTTGGGTGTGTGGATCATTCCTTTCCACCCGCCGTGTTGGAGCTAATGTTGGGTGACACTCAGACACCCTGGCTGATGTGTTTTGGCACTGCGAAGATCCCAGCTGTGCATTTACATATGCAATGACCCAGATTAGCATCCTTCCTCACACTCCATCAACACTGATTAGACAAGCCCCGTTAAAAGTAGCGGTTGTCCAGCGTGTCGCTGAGACCAGAGCAAGCTCAGTGTGTGTTGGTGTACCATCTCAATATGATTGCTCACTGACTTGACAATGTCAGCAAAGTAGGTGAAAGATTAATTAAAAAGCTGATTTTCAGAACCAATTACATGCAGTTTTATTGCGGTGATCTTTATTGTTCCCTCTGTCAGAGAAAAATATTATGTTGGGCAATGTTCTGTTTAAAAAATAAATAACTAAATTGTGTTTCTACAATCTCTGTTTTTATTAAAGACAAGTTTTTTCTCAGTTCTAAACTAATTTGACAGCATGACATTCTGTAATGTTCCCTTTTCCCAGTTTTAAAAGTGCCATTAACTGCCAGTAAGCGTAGTCAGTGTTATAGTCGATGTTGGTTACTGACGTTTGACACCATTGAAAATAGGGCTGAAACTAACTTTTATTTTAATAATAGTTTGTCAATATGGTCAATATGTAAATTTTATTTTTGATTAATCGATGAAGTGGGTTGAAACAGATTTTTTTAAATTTCCATCCCTCAAATTTTTAAAAGGGCTATCAAAATACTAGACAAAAAACCCCAACTCTTATCACCACTGTAATATTCTGGTAAAGTATCATCTCCTCAGTTTTGAAAACTTTAGGAACTTCAAAAACGCATGTTTAATATACAGTAGTGCTTAAATGGCCTGGCTCCTCCTCCTCTTATGGAATTCATCCATAAGAAAGACTGCGAATGCAGTACCAGGTCAACATCCAGGGGTGATTGTGAAATTGAATATAGAAGAACTACTTTGGTAAGAGCGTACTCTCCATATATGACTGTCAATACTGGAATCTACTCCCTGCCTCAATTAGAGACATCCCCTCTTTTGATGCTTTTAAAAGGCAACTGAAGCAGTGGCTAAAAAGCTCACAAACTTGTAATCACCCCTAGTAAATAGTCTGCTGGCACGGCTAGAATAGTTTTTCCACAGTGTGGATATAAACTTTTATACTATGTTTTTATTTTTATCTCCCTGTAATGTACTAGTCTGTCTATCTGTCTGTCTGCTCTGTCAGGCCGAGTTAATGTAATGTACTAGTTTGTCTATCTGTCTGTCTGCCCTGTCTCTGTTCTATGTCCTGAGGACAATGGATGAAATTTAGCTCTGGCTAAGTCCGACTGGTTTTACACTGGGATGTTTGTATATATGCCTATATCTTGAGTGTTCATCAAACTGGTGCTGTCCTGTCTAAATAATAATAATAAATATATACTATATAAATATATATAAATATATATATATATATACATATATATATATAGTGTATATATAAATATATATATATATATATATATATATATATATATAGGACAAAGACAAGTGCCACTAGTAGCGGTAGAGACAAAACACAATTTTATCAGGCGCCACGCATGTTGTAGAGTCTGACATCAGAGGGAATGAAGGTCCTGCGGAATCGTTCCTTCCTACGCCGTGGGTGTAATAGTCTGCTGCTAAAGGAGCTGCTCAGGGACCGCACAATGTCATGGAGGGGGTCAGAGGTGTTGTCCATGATGGATTTCAGCTTAATTAACGTGCTCCTCTCACCCACAACCTCAAGGGAGTCCAGGGGACAGCCCAGGAAAGAGCTCACTCTCCTGACCATCTTATTTAGTCTCCCCCTGTCCTGGTCCGTACTGCCCCCACCCCAGCAGACCACAGCGTAGAGAATAGCTGAGGCCACCACAGAGTCATAGAAGGTCCTGAGGAGAGCCCTGCACACACCGAAGGACCTCAGTCTCCTCAGCAGGTGGATTTAGGTATTTAGTAAATATTAAATGGACTGTGACAAAATAATCACAGTCAGTCTTGACTTTTTATGAACTATAATTTAAATCATATATAAATTCATAAATTGATGAAAACCACATGGAAAGAAGTAGAAACACTTGATTTAACACGTAGTACCTCAACTCATCATGCTTCTCAATGAGAAGTCAACTTAAGTTAAAACAATATGAGAAGTTCACATATGTTTTAACATAAGTTGATTTCAGATATAACTACATTTACCAAACAATACACTCTTAGACCAAATTGTTCAAAATATTTTAATAAAAATAATATAATGCTGGGCGGCTCGGTGGCGCACTGGGTAGCACGTCCGCCTCACAGTTAGGAGGGTGCGGGTTCGATTCCACCTCCGGCCCTCCCTGTGTGGAGTTTGCATGTTCTCCCCGGGCCCGCGTGGGTTTTCTCCGGGCACTCCGGTTTCCTCCCACATCCCAAAAACATGCTTGGTAGGCCGATTGAAGACTCCAAATTGTCCCTAGGTGTGTGTGCGAGTGCAAATGGTTGTTTGTCTCTGTGTGCCCTGCGATCGGCTGGCAACCGGTTCAGGGTGTCCCCCGCCTACTGCCCGTTGACGGCTGGGATAGGCTCCAGCACTCCCGCGACCCCCGTGGGGACTAAGCGGTTCAGAAAATGGATGGATGGAATATAATGCTGTATAAAAAACAATACACTTAACAGTCTTAGACCATATTGCCCAACATTTTTAATAAAAATAATATAATGGTGTGTAAAAACAAACGGCAAAATCTTTATTTATGACAATTGTGGTTACTTGGTTTATTTGTATTCTTTGCTGAGCCACACTGTGTTTCCCTTAATGTCCACTGGGGTGCACAAGTTAATTGAAAATAAAATTCTATTACGTACTATTCTTTCAAAGTAACTTCGCATATCATCAATTCTAATACGTAAAATTCTACTGAGAGCAAATCTGTTTGGCTTACAGCAGCATGAATTTGTATTTTTGACAGGAAATAAGCAACCTTAAATTTTGTGTTTAGTGGATTGTGATTGGTTAATCGAGATCCAATCATTCGCCAACAGTATTCAGCATATTGGTTTAGAGACTCAAATACTGAAAAATTAATTAGCGCTGGCTCCCATAGCTTCCGTTTCACTCAACATGTTTCCAGCCCTGTCCAAAACCTGGCACTTTCCCTCTTGTGCCCAACAATTGCACATTCCCGTTCAGGGCGCGAGTATATTGGGTATCCAAATTCTTCAAAGTGCTTTGTCATCCTGCCCATTGATGTCCTTGTTCCACATTTCGGCTGAGCCGGCATCGATTTACCATGACATAGTCAATGACATGACACGCACTGTCCAAATTCTGCAGTTTTTGTGTGCTTGCTGTGCACTTCTACTAAGCGTACATTTAATTAACGACCGTAGGTTGGAGTGCACTTGATTGGACAAGGCCATAGCAGGGGAGGGGGTGACTGACATCATAATCGGACAAGTGACATAATAAAGGCATGGCACAAAGTCCAGATACAAGAGTTTATGAACTAATGTTTAATTGTATCGAAGAATGTGTGATGCCAAAAGTTGAATATTTGTATAATTGGAAAATAATGGGGACATTTTATGTTAAATATTAAATTGTGGGAAAATTGTAAATACTGGATGCAGAGAGAGAAAAATAACTCCCGGGTGGCGTGAATATCAGGATTATGTTAAAATTTGAACGGTGTAAATCAGATGCACTATGTGGGCATATAAGGAGGACAAAAATGTGAGTGGAATAATAAAAATAAGAAAAATAATCAGCTGATAATGCTGAAAGCAATAAGGGGTTGGACGAGATAAGTTTTTCTAATTCTACCTACTCCTTCCTTTGAACATACATGTAAACTGCATTGAACTTGTATGTATTGATCTTTTTCTTTTCATTTTGTTTTTATTCTTTTATGTTTATGTTCAATCAATCAATCAATCAATCAACCAACAATATAATTATATTAAAATACATTTTATTTGTCATGCGCTTTATTTTTCAGCAATTCCAAACTGTTCAGAGTAAAATAGATTTTACACAAAGAAAGGGAAACCGTACGAGAAGGATTTTGTGAAAAGAAAATTCTTAAGATTGTTGTTCAGTCAATCAGTCAATCAATCAATAATAGTAATGATAATAAAATCATTTTTATTTGTCATGAGCTTTATTTTTCAGCAATTCCAAACTGTTCAGAGTAAAATATGTTCTATAAAAACAAAGGGAGGCCCTAGTACAGGGGTGGCCAACCACATCAGAGACTAAGAGCCACATTTTTTTACTGTGTACCGCAAAGAGCCACATCCCCACCCGCCCCCCCCCCAAAGGGGTTTGCCCCTCCTCCTTTGCGGGATTTCACCTCATGCGCATGCGCGTTTGACGAAAATACCATATTGAACTCAAGCGAAGCGAACACGCAGCGTTTGACGAAAATACCATATTGAACTCAAGCGAAGCGAACACGCACAAAAACAAACAAACAAACAAATAAACCCAAAAATGTTGATATGAACGTAAAGGAGCCGCATGAAACCCGGCAAGGAGCCGCATGCGGCTCGCGAGCCGAACGTAAAGGAGCCGCATGAAACCCGGCAAAGAGCCGCATGCAGCTCGCGAGCCGCGGGTTGGCCACCCCTGCCCTAGTAGAAGGATTTTGTGAAAAGAAAATTCTCAAGATTGTTGTTTAAAAACACCAGTGGTCTGTGGTCATGAGCTTTATTTTTCAGCAATTCCAAACTGTTCAGAATAAAATATTTTTTACAAAAAGAAAGAGAGGCCTTAGTCGAAGAATTTTGGAAAAACAAAATTATTGTAAGATTGTTGTATTATAAGATTATTGTTTAAAAGCATTAATGGTCTGTGGGGGCTTTCAGGCAGTAAGGGAGAACATTCCACTGCCTGGGTGCCAGAGAGGCCCGATTGTGGAAGGGTGTTGGCAAAACGGAGTATTCATGCCGGAGGTCTTGAGCGTGAGGACTTTTTTGAGGTATTGAGGAGGATTTAGTGAATGCACTAGTGGATGGAGGGAGACCTTGCTTTCAATTCTGAGAGACACTGGAACCCAGCCAAGTGATTGCAAGATTGGGGTGACATGAGCCACTTTGGCAACCCCCATTAGGATCCTGGCAGTTGCCCAGAACATTTTGAAATCCTATGAGGGCTGAAGAAGGAAACACAATAAGTACGATTCAAACAGACAGTTGCCGCCCACCAGCATATAGATATCAATGCATACACCTTTCCTGCCATTTTGAACAGGAGACCCTGCAATGGTCTTTCTCTTCAAGAACTAATTATAAAATGACTTGTAGCTTGTGTCATAGTTACATGTCTGATGTTTGCTTTGACCCAATTCCTGTCAAAATTGCAAAAAAATCCAAACACACTTTAGTTGTTGTATGTCTATGGTCTTGGCAACTAGCTCCCAAGAAGAAGCATGTAAGCTAACCTTTCCAGCATTTGTCGCAAAAACTGTTTCTCAACATTTTGCAACACCGACATGTGCAGTGACCCAGTGCTCCCCAACTGCCAGTCCGCGGGCCACACAGGGTTGGGCTGCGGTGGGCGAAAGAAAGAAAGAAGAAAGACAAAAAAAAAAAAAAAACATTATTTTCAGATTACCGTATTGTCCGCCCTAAAAGGCGCACCTAAAAACCTAAAATTTTCTCAAAAGCCGACAGTGCGCCTTATAGTCCAGTGCGCCTTATATATGGATCAATTGATGAATTTGTTGATCCATACTGGTTGTACACAGTGCTCTGCCAAAATGTTTCAGTACGTTTTAGTACGACTAGTAAATTACAAGGTCGCATCGCTTCCCAACATTACGGCAACTGTAGTCAGGGGGCGTCACCGAATAGCTGTTGTACCCGCGAGGCTATTTCATTTAAAAATAGGCTGCTCCGTTAATGTTTCGAGTAAATTTACGGATTGATATGGAAGGGAAACATAGGTAAGCAGTACCAATGTGTTAGATCGAACTTTAGTCAGTTCCGATCATTTTAGGAGATCGTTTGAGAAACGCGATTGTTTACACTTTGCTGAGGCTCATGGGAGATTGCGAGCTGAGGCTCATGGGACTTTGCGGATGGCTAATGCTATAACGATAGCTGCTATACGTACCAGGCTATTTCATGTCAAAATAGGCTGCTCTGTTAATGTTTCGAGTAAATCTACGGATCGATATGGAAGGGAAACATAGGTAAGTAGTACCAATGCGTTAGATCGAACTTTAATCAGTTCCGATCATTTTATAGGAGATCGTTTGAGAAACGCGATTGTTTACACTTTGCTGAGGCTCATGGGAGATTGCGAGCTGAGGCTCGTGGGACTTTGCGGATGGCTAATGCTATAACGATAGCTGCTATACGTACCAGGCTATTTCATGTCAAAACAGGCTGCTTTGTTAATGTTTCGAGTAAATCTACGGATCGATATGGAAGGGAAACATAGGTAAGTAGTACCAATGCGTTAGATCGAACTTTAGTCAGTTCCGATCATTTTATAGGAGATCGTTTGAGAAACGCGATTGTTTACACTTTGCTGAGGCTCATGGGAGATTGCGAGCTGAGGCTCGTGGGACTTTGCGGATGGCTAATGCTATAACGATAGCTGCTATACGTACCAGGCTATTTCATGTCAAAATAGGCTGCTCTGTTAATGTTTCGAGTAAATCTACGGATCGATATGGAAGGGAAACATAGGTAAGTAGTACCAATGCGTTAGATCGAACTTTAGTCAGTTCCGATCATTTTATAGGAGATCGTTTGAGCAACGCGATTGTTTACAGAGGGCTCGTTGGTTATTGGCTAGTGGATGCATACCGCAACCCTAGTCAACCTCAGTTTGTTGCAGTATAGCTTCTATTTTATGCGCCTTATAATCCGGTGCGCCTTATATATGGACAAAGTTTTAAAATGGGCCGTTCATTGAAGGTGCGCTTTATAATCCGGTGCGCCTTTTAGGGCGGAAAATACGGTATTTAAAAAATAAAAAATATTTTGAAAGTAAACCTGATTCTCGCTGTTACCATTTATGACTGACTCTTGACACATATCAATTTGACTGTGTCGTATAACATTAATATTAAATCTACAAGCAAGCAAAATAAATAAATTATGTTTATTAATTTGGAAAGGACACAGTGAGCATTCAAAACAAGTGTCTATGCCCAAGAGGGAAGGTGCATTTCACAGACAATACCAGAGGAGCCACTTGAAATATGGATTCACAGCAACAGGTGATTACCACGCATACAGCCCAATATGCGGCGAGTGGTTCTGCAATGAGTCAATATTGTTTTCATCTGATTTGTGATGAAATGTAAGTGCCTTGAGAGTATCATAGTTGCTGGCTAAATACTAAAACGTTATTCAATATTGGTGAAGGCAAAAAACAGAGTATTCACGTTTATTGTTGCACCATTGGCGTGTGCTGTTTCACAGGTTGGGCAAATCTTGAACGCTTATATAAGTGGTCCCATAAAAATCTTATGATGTTCAAGACCCAAATTGCTCAATTTCATTTCAAAATAAAACAACAGTGTCAAAAGTCCTTGAAACTCTGTGTGTGTGCGTGAGTGAGTGAGTGAGTGCGTGTGTGTGCGTGCGTGCGTGTGTGTGCGTGTGTGTCTGTGTGTGTGTGTGTGTGTGTGTGTGTGTGAGCGTGTGTGTGTTTGTGTACACGTGTCTGTGCAACTACGCGCATGTGTGCGTGTACTGTATACAGTATATACCTTGATACTGAGTGTCATAGGAGCTTGAATACATTGGGAGGATATGTTCACATTCATTAATTAATTAAAATATAATTAAGATGTAATTACAATGTCTATCTCGGTTAATGACAAAAAAAAATTACAAGCTGTGTTGCACCCGCTACATCTTTGTTGTAATTCATGTGGTAATTGGCCAGCTGGCTAAGACGAATAGGGAGATAATTAACCCTAATTCCCAAACAGCATCAGTATATCAGCAGTGAATGAATTATGGTGAAGTGGATGTGACTAAGTGTCTTTACACGGTAAATTGCTTGAGCATCTAAAGTGTCACCAGTAATGCACTATTTGCTCAGTGGTATTTTCCCTGCGGCTGCTGATTCCTGAAGCAGATCTCTTGTATCAGGTTCTGTTTTTAATAATCATCTGTAAACCTTTGCGTTTCTATCAAGTATTCGGGGGGGGGGGGGCAGTACAATAGTGTTTCAATATCATAAATAGGGACCCTTTTTACCTATTAGCTAAGACATAGGTGTCAAACTCAAGGCCCGGGAGCCAGATACGGCTCACCACATCATTTTTTGTGACCCGCGAAAACAAATGATGCATCAAATTCATGTGTCAATACAGTCAATTGCAAAATATCTTTACTTAGGTTTTTCTAGCAATTTAATTACCATTCATCTTTTTAAAATATTTAAAAGTTTTTACTTGTCTCTGATTTGGGTTGACAGCCATAATGGCCCTCCAAAGGAAACTATGACTACGATGCGGCCTGCGACAAAAATTAATTGGATACCCCTGATCTAAAACAACATGCGGCATTGTTTGTCTTAGGTATGTTAGAGAAATTCTTGTGTGAACCAAAACCTCACTTTCTTGGCAATTCATATAGTAACGCTAAGGAAAAACTCCAGAATCAAGTATGACATTGCAAACCTGAAGAACAAAAAACTTGTTAAAGACCTTCACTATCCGTCTAAGAAACAGGTACCAAGTACTGGAAGTGGAAGAGCAAGGAGGAGCAGGAGATGAAGAGGTAGAGCGTGACTTCCAAGTACCGTATTTTCCGCACTATAAGGCGCACCTAAAAACCTCAAATTTTCTCAAAAGCCGACAGTGCGCCTTATGATCAGGTGCGCCTTATATATGGACCAATATTGAGCCACTACAGCAGGCGTGTCCAAAGTCCGGCCCACGGGCCAAATGTATATATCTTATATATATATGGACAAAGTTTTAAAATGGGCCATTCATTGAAGCTGCGCCTTATAATCCGGTGCGCCTTATATATGGACAAAGTTTTAAAATGGGCCATTCATTGAAAGTGTGCCTTATAATCCGGTGCGCCTTATAGTGCGGAAAATACGGTACTGGAGAGGGCATACATAGAAGTACCGGAGGCAGTATTGGGTACACCATGGAAAAAGAAGAAGACATGGATCAATGAGGAATCATGGAGCAAAGAGAAGAAATAGATAAGAAGATCCTGGGAACACATTCTGAAAGAATCAAGAAGCAGCTGAAAGAGAAGTATGGAGAGAAGAACAAAGAGGTGAAGAGAAGTATAAAAGCAGACAAAAGGAAATGGATGGAGGATATTGCAAGTGAAGCTGAAGCTGCTGCAAGAAAACAACACATGAAGACATTTTATGGACTAACAAAGACACTGTGCAACGAGAGACCCAGGCAGAGCACAGCAGTACTAGACAAGGATAGTAACCTCGTTAGTGGAAGGGATGCAATTAAGATGGGATGGACGGAACACTTCAAAGAAGTGTTAAATAGAACAGAGCTGGAAAACCCAATAACTGAAGAAGACGAATGTGAATTCAGCAACAGAATTGAAGAGATCACGGTAAATGAACCAACACTAAGTGAAATCAAAGAAGCAATAAAAAGACTGCAGAATGGCCAGGCAGCAGGAATTGACTCCATCACAGCCGAATTATTAAAAGCAGATGTAGAGTTTTCATCAATAAAGGTACACAAACTGTTACAGAAAACATGGAAACATGAGAAGATCCCAACAAAGTGGAAGAGAGGACTAATCATCAAAGTAGCAAAGAAGGGAAATCTCAAAGAATGCAAAAACTCAAGAGGCATAACCCTGCTCTC
This sequence comes from Syngnathus acus, assembly GCF_901709675.1. NCBI lineage: Eukaryota > Metazoa > Chordata > Actinopteri > Syngnathiformes > Syngnathidae > Syngnathus > Syngnathus acus. The sequence goes on along the minus strand of NC_051094.1, from coordinate 16,104,439 downwards.
CATAGTGGGAAAGATACTGGGCAGGATTATAGTAGATCGAATAAAGAATGAAATCCATTGCGGGCTGAGAAAGGAACAAGCAGGTTATGGGACAGGTAGGCGAACAACAGAGCAAGTCTTCATATTGAGAAACATAATTGAACAGGTAAATGAGTGGCAAGCAACACTATACTTAAACTTCGTAGACTTTGAAAAAGCCTTCGACTGTAGATTACGAAAGCCTGTGGATCATCATGAAGAAGTATGGAATTCCGGAGACGATTGTGAGAAGGGTCAGACTATTTTATGAAGACTTCCAGTGTGCGGTAGAAGACCAAGGGGAAGTATGTGAGTGGTTCAACATCAAAACCAGCGTAAAGCAAGGATGCAATATGTCAGGGTTCTTGTTTTTAATTGTGATAGACTGGATTATGAGAAGAACAGTTCAAGAGGGAGAAAATGGAATTAGATGGAAGCCAGTGGCGTAGCCAGGAATTTTTCCAGTAGGGGCGCGCGCCCACAGGAAAAAAAATCGAACATCACCCACGCCGTTCGCTGATCGCTAAAACAACATCCGGGTCCGGGAGGCAAACGGTGAATGGATAACATCGCGCACATAGAATAGCGCAAGCACATTCGCGCAAGACCGAAAGAAAAAAACGGCATGAAAATGAAGAATCGAAAAAGCTCGATTTTTTTTCAACCGGGGCGCAGGGAGTCCTAACCGGGGCGCCGCCCCGGCTTGGCTACGCCAGTGATGGAAGCTGACGTCAAATCTTGATGATTTGGACTTTGCAGATGATATAGCGTTACTCTCCTCTACAAAACATCATATGCAGAATAAAACAACCCAAATGGATGCAGAAGTCAAGCGAGTAGGACTCAAGATCAATACACAAAAGACAAAAACAATAAGGATAAATGCAAAAAACCAGGACCGAATCAAGATCAATGAGCACGATATTGAAGATGTAGACCAGTTCACTTACTTGGGGGCAATAGTATGTAAAGAGAGAGGCGGTATGAAAAATCTGAAGAATAGGCTGTCAAAAGCAAGAGGTGCATTTATCAAACTTAAAAAGACCTGGAGCTCCAATGACATCTCAAGAAGAACCAAGCTAAAGCTTTATAAGACGCTAGTAGTGCCAGTACTGCTGTATGGATGTAAAACGTGGAAAATGAATAAAGGGGACAGCAAGGCAATTGATGTGTTCCACAACCGATGCCTACGAAGAATTCTCCGCATACATTGGCAAGACCACATCGGCACTAAAGACCTACTAGAGAGAGCTGAAATGGAGCCATTGAGTGAAGAAGTTAGGCTGTATAGATGGAAAATGATTGGACACATACTACGGCAGGACCACAACAACAACTGCAACACAGCCATGACCTGAGCACCAGAAGGAAAAAGAAGGAAAGGAAGACTGAAGACCACCTGGAGGCGTACTGTCAAGAAAAAAAGGAAAGAAGCAGGATGGAAGTCATGGTCTGAAGCAAGGACTGCAGCAGCTGACCGTGACAAGTGGAAGCGCTCTGTGAAGGCCTTATGTGCCACAAGGCACGAAGTTGAATAGACAGACAGACAGACATACAGTAACGTTGATACAATTGTATCAACTTAAGGTGATCCTAGTTAACTTTTCTATTGCGCATTGGAAACAATCAGATGTACTTCATCACAGCAGGGAAACAATTACAAAAGTGCAAATAAGTGACAATATGTGCATTCATTGAGATGTTAATTAATTTTGTAAGTACTCTAATTATAGGCAACGAATGGTTCTGAGTCTAATTATATGCAATGAAAATATGAAATGAGTGAGTGCATAAACAATGTGCACTGAATTTGTGTACATATTTTGCCTAAAGATGGAAGGAGCTAATTTTGCTTAGCCAAGATATTTGTAAGACTGAAAATGTGGAAAATACTGATCTTGGCTCATTATGATGTTGTTTATGTTTGCCGAAGTAACCCATTAAACCAGAGAGAGAGGCTGCTTTAACTAACAACATGCTAGTAAGTGATCTCAGTCATTGGAGGAGGCTACTCATTACTTTTACATGCTGAATAAACACTTCTCAAACTCACTATGTTCCTTGCTATTGTTCAGATTGTGAATGCAGCATTTTCTTATTGTTAGAACACACTAAAAGATATGCTGTGCTTTGCATACACATAGCCACGAGTGTACAGAGGTGCAATTGGGGGTGAGGGCTAATTTATTCTCTAAAGCAGAACTGCATAAACTTTCTTTTCAGGGCATCTGACTTAAACTCTTTTTGCTGTCGACGGATACGTATCTTCGGTGTTGTCCAAAAGATACCATTAAATTGGTTGTAGCATTTCTGTAATCCAATCTCACTCATTTCTTATTCTTAAGCAACGTTGATTTCCTATGACAAAAATGTATTTGCTCAATCTTTTATTCCATCTATAAGTTAATCATAAATGTTGCCTTTTCAGCAATTACCGTGGTAGTTGTTACATGTAGGTGTGATACGAATGTGATATGAATATTTCGTCCTGTCCTATGTTAATTTGCTGTAAGTCCTTTGCCAGTTGTTTCTGCAGTGCTGTTCAGTGAGTCTGAGAAGGGGTTTTATGATTTCCACAAGGGATTTGGAGAGTTTGTATATGACGGATTCTATGCTGTCGACAATGGGGCAAAGTGGTGTATCGAACTTGTGTATTTTTGGCATGCCATATATCGGGAGGGGGGGGTTATGGTGGCTGTGATCATCAGGTATGAATATTATATCAAGGTAAAAATATTATATCAATATATGAGTCGTGGGTTATATTGTTTTCAGCTAACATGGCTTTGAGTAATGATTTGAAGGTTCTTTTTGGTTGTTCTGTTGGGTCGTTTTTCAGTATGTGGTATGTGTTGTGGTCCTTGAGCAGATTGTCCATTTTATTGTTGTAATTGTCCCTGTCCAAGACTACTGTGATGCGGCCTTTGTCCACTGGTAGTATAATGACGTTGTACTGTTTACCTCATGTGTGTATGGCTCTCCTTTTCTCCCTAAGGATGTTACTGGGTGGTAAGTGTACAGATTTGAGAATGCCTGCTACCTCGTTACGTAAAGCTGATTACGTTCCCTGATCGTGTATGGATTGACAACTTGGAACTACGAGTTTACTCGGCTGTCATCTGCATTTTCAATTTAGTTATATTGTAAATTTGATCAAAATCCACTAAGGTGATCTTCTCCATGGACGCGGATACATTCTTCACACAGAATAGAATAACAATATTTTATTTCATATTCAAGATTTGAATTACACCGAAAGTTGTGAACGGCATCAAATATGTATGAATGTCAAGGAGCACAATTTATGAGGGATAGAGTTATTCAGTGTTTAGTATTAGTATTCAAGATGCTAGTTCAGTCAAAGGTGGAGGTTTGGACGGGGTGGGCTCCGGATTATGGGATAGAGAGTAAGGCCACTCACTGGTCTTAGACAAGCTCAATGCTGGGATCATCTCATCAAACGGCTGTCAGACAGACACCTGCCGAAGTGAAAGCAGTCAGTCCTCACTTTTTTTTTAAATTTTACATTGATTCAAAGGAACTTTTGTTTTTGTTTTACAACTGTAATTGGAGAGTGGTTTGGGTGTACCTACAATCATGCCAGAGTACAAAATATCCAGAGACATGACTGTTAGGAAGGTGGAATCATTTTGAGAATGGCCGAATAGCTGGATGGATAGCACCTCTACCAGAGGTATTTTCTGACTCCTTGGGGCTTCTTCACTGCCAAGTGCACACAGCTTGCTTGTGTCACTGTCAATTATGACTCATCCACTTTCTATTTAACAGTAATTGAGCCAGAGGCGCTCCATCCATTTAACACCACTCACGTCCATGAATGAAATCTATCTCTCTTCATGTCCAACAGAAGCCTCCTCAGGGATTTCTTAGGAGTATTGAAGCTATGAGGTGAAGTGAGGTTGGATAATAATTCCTTCTGGGATGGTGGGGCATTCAAAAAGTACCCACAACACATGCTTGCCTACCACACACAATCCAAATAAATTATCCACAAGTTTATTTAGTGCTTGCTGACTGCCAACTATTCAGGAATTCAAAATCTATCTGAGGTTGTAGTCCAGATAGAGTGGAGACATTTTAAATGTTAGATGTTAATGGTAGATGTTGATCAGCTATATATCTATCCATTTTCTGAACCGCTTATCCTCACAAGGGTCGCGGGCGTGCCGGGGCCTATGCCAGCTAACTTCAAGCCGTAGGCGGGGTACACCCTGAACTGGTCACCAGAGCACACATAGACAAACAACCATTCACAGTCACAATGAAACCTGAGGGCAATTTAGAGTGCCCAACTCACCAACCATGCATGGTTTAGGAATGTGGGATAAAATCTAAAATGCTAACTCTACACAGGAAGGCCGGAGCTGGAATTGAACCCACAACCAATGCACTATGAAGCAGATGTGCTAAAGAGTCGACTACCATGCCGATCTTGCAGAAAGCCATTACAGGTTAACAAATACAATCCGTCACCAAGATATTGTTCGTTAACCGGGGCATTTCTTAGCAAAAACCTTGGTCGTTATCAGACTCGTTCGATTGATAGATTGATTGATAGAACTTTATTCATCCCACAGCGGGGAAATTCACTTGTCACAGCAGCACATATGAGTGCAAGAGGTTCGCGGTTAGAGGCGTTTGTTAACCGAGGTTTTACAATATACCCCTGCTCACTCACAGGTGCATTCTATCCTTTTCCAGGGATGTCTTTCCAGAGAAAGTGAAGATAGCAGGAGTCCTCACCCTTTACAAAGGAGGAAATAAACATGAATTTGCAAATTATTGTCCTGTCTCAATCCTACAACCGTGCTCTCCAGCAGTGCCGGTGCTCCCCCAGGCGACTCCATCAATCTGCTGGGGACTTCAATGCTCACATGGGCAATGACAGTAAGGGTGTGATTGGAAGGAATGGGCCCCCGATTATAACCCGAGTGGTGTTCTATTACTGGAGGCTTGAAGGTGAGCTTCTGGTGGCTGGGCCTTCATCCATGGGGCCCGGCCGGGCAAAGCCCGAAAAGGCAACGTGGGTCCCCCTTCCCATGGGCTCACCAAGGGGTGCAGAGTGAGTGTGTGCACTTGGCACCAGGTCACCCAAGGCCGCAGTTTGATGATTGACTTTGTAGTTATGGACATTCGGGTAAAGAGAGGGACGAAGCTGTCAACTGATCACCACCTGGTGGTGTGTTGGCTCTAATGGTGGGAAATGCTGATCCAACCTGGCAGACCCAAACGTGGTTTTGTTGGGAATCCCCCGTCAGAAAGATTTTGAACTCCCACCTCCTGCAGAACTATTCCCATGTCCCGGGGGAGGTGGAGAACATTGAGTTTGGGCAAACCATGTTCCGTGCCTCCAATGTTGAGGTTGCAGTAACAACCCTCAACCTCGCTGGTTGACACCAGCGGTAAGGGATGCCGTTAAGATGAAGATAGAATCCTGTCAGGCCTTTTTGGCCTGTGGCAGTCTGGGTGCAGCTGACAGTTAGCGGATGGCCAAGATGGTCCATCGGCTGACACCTCAAGAAGGGGAAGCAGTGCACTCTTAACACTGTGTATAATGGAATACCTGTATACTGCTGACTTCAATTCAGGACGTTGTGAATTGGTGGGGAAAATACTAAGACCTCCTCAATTCCAGCGATATGCCTTCCATTGTAGAAGCAGAGCCTGGATACTCTGAGGTGACCTCCCCTATCTCTGTTTTGTCTTTGTGGTGTTTAGGGTGGGTTGTGCACTTCATTCCACGCTCATAGTGTCTCAACCTCATGCCTGTGGGCAGACTCATCTCCTCCTGAGATGATCACGACTTTGGTGGTATTGTCAGCAAATTTGATGATGGAGTTGGAGGGATGGAATGCTGTGCAGTGTGGGTGTACAGTGAGTACAAAAAAGGACTTAGTACACATCCTTAATTGATTGAATTTATTTGTTGAAACAAGGAGACAGCACATTGAAACATGATATTTTATAAAAAAAGCATGATACCTCATAAACTCATAGCTCTATGGCTATTTGCTAAGGCCATAAAAACAACTGTGTTGATGTATCAGGTTGAAAGACTAATTTAATCAAGCAGTTATTTTGATTGTGTTCTATTTGGGACTTGTAGAGAAACATTTTGTGACAGTAAAACTATTTTTTTCCTGTCTGCAGAAAGAAAAGATGTATGTTGCCAAAAAGCAATGTCTTCAGCAAAACTCTCCAGTAGTTCTTACGCCATTGCTAACGTTAGTAAATTTTAACATTCTTATTAGAAGCCTTGCTGTTCCACATGTGAGTAGTAATGTGAAAAAATCTGCTGGAAAAACTTCTTCTGCCATGTAAATGACTGTCAGGACTCATAAAACAGAAGCCAGGAAGGAGGTTTGATTGATAGTAAAGGCACATTGCCTAATAACTATAATGACCCCTTCTCTCCTGCTGTAACACTTAAGATGAAAAGCAGAGATCCCAATCATTTTAACACAAGCTGACTTATTCACATTTAGACTGATTTCAGTCCATAATATCTCAGCTCAGATGTTCAGTAGGTTTATTAATACATGAAAGAAAAGGCCTAAGTCTATAAATCTACCATGAAATTTTAAACAGTCTTGCATATCTTGTCTTTCATCTGTTTTAAAGGAACTATCCTTCTTTGGTTAATGAAAACATGAGTGCTTCTGTGCATGAGTGAAACGACCGACATCAGTTAAGGACCACCCTCCATGTTGGTGAAACTCAGCCATGTTGGAGTACAGTTTATGCTTCAAATCCACAGGCAGGTTTAGCTGAAATGATATTCCCAAAGTCAGCTGGGATAGGCTGCAGCACGCCTGCGACCATTGTGAGGACTAAGAGGATCAAATGATGAATGGATGGATTCGATTGCTTTTGTTTGCTTTTAGTAAAATGGTTCAGTACAGAGAATATTAAAAGTCTGAATTAGAAGCTGGATATTTTTTCAGGAATCCCACAGGTCACAGATATAGGATAAAAAGTTCAGAGCAAAGCAGACAGGAGTGGTGGAGTCCATAAGGAGGAGGGGAAACAACTTTTTTTTTTTATGTAGTTGACCTCCATAGTGGGAGCGGTATGAGAGCGGGAATCATTCTGTACAGGAGCAGGATGGGATGGGAGTTGTTTTCATCGGGTCAAAACGGGACAGACATTTTTTTGTTTTTACTATGGTCTGGGATGGTACAGGAATTCTTTTTTTGTGGGAGTGGGATGGGACGGAGGTGAAAATCCACTCCCGTGTACCTTGAGCCTCAATGCCCCAAAACGAACAAAAAATGTAAGTCAACCAAGTGTTTTTAGCAAAATATTTCTTGAGTCAAAACTTGAACATTGAATTGTAATCACAACAAATCTTTCAAGCCCTCAGCATACATGTGGACAAAACTAGCAGTTAGAGAAAAATAAACCAACAATGGCCACTCAAAGTGCTGAAAATAGAAAAAAACACACTGAAAATGTACTAAAGAAATGATGGCATTGCTTTTTAATTCATTCTCTCAATAATGTATATAAATACCGTCTTTTCTGCAGCATAAGGCGCACGAAAGCCTTTAATTTTCTCAAAAACCGAAGGTGAGCCTTTTAATAAGGTGCACCTTTTGTGCAGACCAAATACCAAAATCCGTAACTGTTGTTCTGTGGCTGCCACCACACAGGGACGTAATATGTAGGCGTAATATGTAGACTCGATGAACCAATTAGAGGATATGACGTTTTTACGTAAAATACATACACCAGGGCGGTAAACCAATCAGAGGACTGTATGTGATACGTCGTAGAGTACGTACATCCGCCGCCATTGATCAATAAATACTACCGGTTTGTAAAAAGAAAACAGCATTAGGACTCTCTAAAATGGCATAGACAAAGAGACATATGCTTACGAGGCACAATTCAAGCTTTCTGGAAAGCCAAGATCATTGCCAAAGAGCAACGTCACAATGATGAGACAATGGCGAGAGGGAACTTAGCATGTTTAATGGGGAACTTGCCCAACTGTCTAATTTGGAAACAGAAGATGAGGACTTTGATGGATTTGCATATGAATATTGATTAACAATAATGTGAGTACAGTGGTCTACATGGTTAAATAGTAGAATAACGTACAACTGAACTCACTGTTTCACTCTCGTTATGTTATTTTGTTTACTATAAGTCATGGCATGCATGCACCTTAAAATGCAGTGCGCCCTATGTGTGAATTAAGTACAGAAAAGCCTTCTAACCCAAAGCACCTTATGGTGCGGAAAATACAGTAATACTGTACATTTAGGAAATAATTCTCTGCTATTCATCCTTCTCCAACACCCATTTTCACTCTAAGCTTTAACGAAGGTCAAATTCTGTAAATCTGAAATACAATCTATTATAAATAATAATAAAACAAAGTACAAATGGTTGTTCATCTCTGTATGCCCTGCGATTGACTGGCAACCAGTTCATTTGGCCCAAAGTCAGCTGGGATAGGCTCCAGCACGCCTGTGACCCTCATGAGTAAAAGCACTTCAGAAAAAGGATGGATGGATAATAAAAAAGCCATTGTTAATAGTGCCGATTTGCCATGGCTTAGCACTTCATATTCTGAAGACCCTGGGCAAATCACATTGTCATGGCAACATATACAAGCTGAAATTTGATTGAATATGAATGCATCTTCCTGACCAGTCCCTTGTTGAGCGTCCAATTAGCGGCCTCCATCAACGGCAGTCCTATGGCTCTGTGGTCTTTTTAAGCAGGTGAATGTGCATCAGGGCTGGGAGATGGGAATGTGACAGACATGTTCTATTCTTGTTTTTTATGATGTTGGGATGTGAGAATTCCTTCTCGTAAACTGCACTGCGTAAAGTGATTGTAACAGACAGTTGAAACAGATCGTTGATGTTTGGGTACGTACACGGGTTACAGTAATCCCTTGTTTATTGCGGTTAATTGGTTCTAAGACCACCCGCGAAAGGTGAAAAGCCACGATGTAGAGAAAATTATTGTTACAATATCCACTTATACCTTTATGAACCTTTATTGTATTTATAAAAACTTGATTGTACTGTTAAACTCTTTTTTTTATTTTTAAACACTTTTGTAAACATTTTAAAGTCAAACTGACTTTCAGAAACATTCTTATTTATTTAAATAAATAAGAAAATAAATATGAGTCAATATATTGTTACAACAGCCACACAAGACTTTTATGAACCTTTTATGAAGTGTAAACATGTCAGGCTCCTCTCTGCTCTTGCGTGCTGGCCGGCTGACGCGCCCCTGCGGCCCAGCGTGAGGGTATCCGCACAAGACTTTTATACTTTTATTTTTAAACACTTTATTGTACTTTTAAATACTTTATTGTAGTCTAAACACTTTTTTAAACATTTTAAAGTATAAATGTGTCATGGCTTTGCTCTGCTCTTGCCGTGCTGGCCGGCTTATGCACCTCCGCGGCCCAGCGTTAGGGCATCCACACAAGACTTTTATAATTTTATTTTCAAACACTTTATTGTATTTTTAAACACTTTAAACATTTTTAAAGTGTAAACCTGTCCCGGCTCTGCTCTGCTCTTGCCGTGCTGGCCAGTTGACGCGACTCCGCAGCCCGGCACGAGGGGATCCGCACAAGACTTTTATAATTTTATTTTTAAACACTTTATTGTATTTTTAAACACTTTAAACATTTTTGAATTTATAATTTTATTTTTAAACACTTTAAACATTTTTGAAGTGTAAACGTGTCCCGGCTCCGCTCTCGCTGTGCTGACGGGCTGACGCACACCCGCGGCCCAGCACAAGGGCATCCGCACAAGACTTTTATAAATATTTTTAAACACTTTATTGTATATATAAACACTTTATTGCATCTTTAAACACTTTTTGAACAGCTTTAAATAGCTTGCTCTGCCCGTCTGCTTCGATGACACACAACACTCTGCCGTCATTCCAGCCCTCCTTGTCTCCTTTAAACTTAGTGTGAGCTCGTGTGGCATTTGGTTGTCCTGCCTCGTTCGTGTCAAAAGGAAGTGCAAATCAGAGATGCTGCCAATTCTGCCGATGGATTGAAATGGAAGAGTGGATACGTAGCATGACTGGGGGAGGCTGAGATAAAGCATGGTTAGAATTGCTCTAGATTGCTAAGCCAATCAGCGGCAATAAAACGGATCAACATGTTCCCTTCTACTGGCCAATAGTGTGCTGTGAAGTCATATGGGCAGACAAAGCCCCGCGCTCCAAGTGACGCCAAAAAATCCACAATGCTCCGCATTATATCCGCAATATTTGTTTTCATAATGCATAATGCTGTGATGCACCGACGCCGCAATAGGTGAAGCGTGAAGTGGCGAGGGATTACGGTACTTGTATTTACTTTTCAAACAAAGTCATACACAGAGGATCTCTTTTCATGCGTTAAGTGCATTCTTTCACAATTATATCACTGTCAAGTTATAAGGTGACCTCTTATTTCTGAATAATGCTTAACTTTTGTGTCGTCAAAACGGTGGAAGTCTTTATGTCCTGAGGCAAAATTATAAAATTCCAGACCACTAAGGTCATATGACTTGATGTAGTCATATCTAATTTTAAATTCTTCAATTAGCCTTCTGAGTAACACAATGCCCCCAACGTTAACGTGACAGAGGAAAAAACAAGTTTCAGTTGATGTTTGTAACTTTTTCTCCTCAGCAAGATAAATCTTGTGACATGTACACAACAATAGTCTTTCTTGGTATGGCGCCGTGAGTGGCTGCCTCCCAGCAGTGTTCTCTCTTTTCCTCTTTATTTCCTTCTTTTCTCCTTTTTCTTTCTGTCTTTTTGTCCATTCGGCGATGCTGGTGCCTTCTACCGCACCTCGGTATCTCTTCGGATCGGCTATTTTTTTTTTTTTCTTCCTGGGACCGGGATCGTCGGTCGAGACCGGCGTAACTCTACGACGGCTTCCTGCTTATCCGGCCAGTGATGACCGGGTCCCTCGCCTTGGCCTTGCAGCCGCAAACCCTGTGGGGAGTCCGCTCCCTCGTGCAACGACTTTCGCCATGCTAGCCCCGTGGTGACCATCTGCACGTGCCCCGACTGGGTGCCCGGGACGCTGCTCACACGTTTGCCTGCTTTGTGATGTTTTCACCGATTCACGACCACGGTCCATTGGGCGCCGTTGAACTGGACTGCCCTTACACCTGTCGATGGACCCCGTGGAGGCTATTTTGTGTGTTTTGGGGTGTTCTCTTGTATTGAGGGGTGCTGGTTGGCCGCTGTTACTTTTTTTCCTTTGTCTTTTAGCTTTGATTTGCTTTGATGGATTTTATCTTGTGCACTTTCTGACTTTCTTTGTGGCGCCGTTGTGTGGCAGCCTTATGAGAGCCTATTGAGTTGCGCTCATGCCATCTGTGTGTCTTTTGTATACCCACTCTGTGGTATGGATACTGCTGGGGCCTGAATTTCCCCACCCCTGGGGATCAATAAATATTTAATCAATCAATCAATAGCGGAATTGCAATAAATATACACTTCACCTTTGTATTTTATTTTGACCAACAATTTGTTTTTTACGTACTGAAGTCCATTAACTGAAGGTCTATGTTGCCAAATAGGAAAACAATAGCCCAATAGGCCTTATCTTCCAGATTGAGGAGTGTGACAGTTCCTCTGATAAGACTGACATTGATTCGTTCAAGGACACTTGGCTTTTCATATCATTACACATTACATTTTGGATAATAGGCATAATGTTTGTTATGCAAGGCGGCATGGTGGCACGCTGGTTAGCACGTCCGCCTCACAGTTCAGCGGGTGCGGGTTTGATTCCATCTCCGGCCCTCCCTGTGTGGAATTTGCATGTTCTCCCTGCACCTGCATGTGTTTTCTCCGGTTTCCTCCCTCGTGGTAGGCTGATTGAGCACTCGTAGGTGCGAGTGCGGATAGTTATTTTTCTCTGTGTGCCCTGCGATTGGCTGGCAACCAGTTCAGGGTGTCCTCTGCCTATTGCCCGCCTACTGCCCGATGACAGCTGGAATGGCCTCCAGCATGCCCGCGACCCCGTGGGGACAAGCGATACAGATAATGTTTGTCAAGCATCTGATAAATGATGACTTCAGTCTGAATGAAGTAATCTGCACGTTAGTCATAAAAGACACGTGCAGCTCATCATTCTCACTTGTCTGCACTTGCTTCAACCAAAACCATGTTCATGAATCCGATTGGGTGCATAGCTTATATAATCATGTAATGTCACACAAAATGCAACTATTGGCAAGGCTGTTTCAAACAATATGAAAGCGAAAACTCAAGTGGAAAGAAAGTTGTGAGGCAAAAAAAAAATCATCAAACACCATCATGTGAATGTTTGGCCTATCTTAGGGAAGTTTGATTCCATCTTGCAAACACAGGAAAAATTATGAAGAAAATTGTCTCGACTACAATTATTACATCAGGTCGTGGCTTCAATTTCAAGTAGACACCATTCGGGGTTGAATCCCGGTGATACCTTATTTTGATAAAGTATAAGTGGATTTACGGAGTTCACAAAAACAAAAAAATCCAAATCGAACAATAAGACCTGCAGTCTGAAAGTAGTGTCACAATGGACAGGTTGCAGTTCAAGGTGGTTATGTTATTACCCTCCATACATTTGTTGGACCCCCCCAAAATAAAATCATTGTAACAACAAATTAAAACTACATAGCTATCTAAATCCAGTCCAAATGTGAAGCTAGGTCCGAATTCATTATCCAAATTTCACTTTATGCGAAATGATAGCAAATTTGACCCAAGCTGACATTTGCATGCTCTTCAGTGTACTATATAACAACCACACAACAGAAAAGTAATATCTCACAAAATGAATGTTATCGTTTGACATAACTTGCCTTGAGGCTAAACATGGTCTGGTGGTCATTAATTGATGATGACAGAAATGTAAGTTGGAAAACCATGCACTTTGAGCATGGTATCCTTAAGACTGGGATCTAAAGTTGAAAGCTATGCATACAAGGTCAAAGTTGGACCAAGCATTCTAACTAAAACCAGAACTCTGCCAAATAATTGTTGTGGGTCAAGTATTCCATCCAGAGTGTGGGCATAGTGCATGGAGTCAAGGTTTACTCTGTGAATCTGCTCATCGTGGCCTGGGGCATTGGCAGCTCAAATGGCGCCTGGTGCTAATAACCCCTCCTAATCTTTTCAGCAGAGTAGAAGGACCTCTACATTGCAGAGTTTGCGCCTGTCTGTTAGTGTTCACATCATGCCCATCATCAACCCTTCCGCTCTACTCCTGCAAACCTCCCATCGCATCTTGGCTAAAATAATGCTAATGCAGAGGTCAGCAAACAAGTGCACGGCTTTTGGAAGCCAACAACCCCTGAGGAGGTACTTTTGATTTTCAGCTCCATTGAGCTGCACGTATTCAATATTTACTACCCAAGACCTCTGCATTAAATTGACACCACTATACTTCTAAAGTAAAGCCAGCTTAAAAAAAAGGTTTTACACATTACTACCCTATGCACCCACAATCATACGCCCCACTGAGGCCTTGCCAGTCGCTGTAGACTGAAGGCTGTCCCAGTATCTGGTCTGTTTCTATCTACAAGTGAAGAAGGCAGGCCAATTGGCTACTTTTTTTTTTTTTGCAAGGCCACTTGACTCTTCATTGCTTTTTGTAATCCCATGACATCACCAGGGAGGAAAACTGATTCAAACAAAAATCACCAGCATTATCCAAAGCTGCCAATCAGTATAGATTGTCAGTATTCTGTTAGGAAAATCCCTGAATGCCTAACTCATTCCGCCCGTCATACTGATACCTACGTATATTTACAAAAATCCCGAGTCACATAATTGTGCAAACTAGGGCTGTGGACTCGGTCGGATTTTTGCACCGAGTCCGAATCCGAGTCCGAGTCCGGCCTCTTGACCATGAGTCCGAGTCCGAGTCCGGCTGTTCATTTTTCCTGTTAATTCATGTGACTGCTTAGTCTTTATTCAAGGCTAATTTAGATCAAAATCTAAATAATTACAACAGTTTTGTGATGGCTTTGTCTTTATTAAACATATAAACGAATACAATAAACAGATACTTTCAAGTTTTAATCATTAATTACACCATTATAGCTCAGACATTTATCTAAACACAAATAATTAGTGACGACCCCTTATTTGGAAAGCGAAAAACCCATGTCGTACGGCGTCAGCACTATGTTGTTTTCAATAAAAACATGAAGTACTCACGTTTGCGTCAGTCGATTTTAATTTTTAAAAAGGATTATTCTCATTTGATGTCTTTAAATTCATCCGCGTTCTGCCATTGAAGCGGGGTGCATTCAAAGACCAGTCGTACAGACGGAACACTCATTCACTTCACCAAAACGCAACAATATAATTACGTGAGCTCTTTGCATAAACCTCGGTGCAAAGAAACTCCTCTTTTTGGGTACAGGCTACAAGGAGTATATATTACAAAGGAGACTTTATACTTAATTGTGATCATCATTCATCCATCCATCCATTTTATTTTATTACTCAGGTATTTTCAAAGCAAATTAATATTGTTGCATTTATTAATTTGCTTTAACATGACAGCGCAATATAATTAAAAGCTGACACGATAGCAATGTCAAACGTGTTCATTTAAGAAAAAGCCACACACGTTTTGTGATCAAATCTTTCATAACGAGAATGATTTGAGTGAATTGATTTTACAATTTTTATCCCCCCTCCCCACCATCTGTCACTTTGCTTGGGACAAAAGGAGCCTTCAGAACTGAAATTTCTTCTCAATTATTCATTCAAATCAATTCACTCAAATCATTCTCGTTATGAAAGATTTGATCACAAAACGTTTCCGTCTGTACGACTGGTCTTTGAATGCACCCCGCTTCAATGGCAGAACGCGGATGAATTTAAAGGCATCAAATGAGAATAATCCTTTATAAAAATTAAAATTGACTGACGCAAACGTGAGTTCTTCATGTTTTTATTGAAAACAACATAGTGTTGACGCCGTACGACGCCGTACGACATCGGTTTTTCGCTATAATTCGGTATAATTCGAGGTAGTCCACCCTCACCCAAAGTTAAGGTTTCATGGGAATATTATTGTCATAATTGTCTGGACCATATATGATAATTGTTTAATGGTAGTTATTGATAGATCTTGAAGATGTCAAGTTATAGGTGCATAAGACTATGTTGTTCATGCATATAGCACGTTCATTGTAAGAGGGGAAGAGATGTTGTGTATTTTGGGCTAACTCAAATTCCGTAGTAGAAAAACCCCGGAAGTCGGATGGGCATTCTGTGTTGTTCTGGTACGCCCTGTGAACGCACTGTGAGTAAGGAATGAAGCAGTTATCATTCACGTCGTTGTCCGACCTATTCTTGCTATCTAAGAACCTGGAAAATAGTAAGGATATAACATATATCACGGGTCATTACGACGAGTTTGGTGGAGTTTTTACTGCTTCATCCAACTCCTACCGCGCTGACTGTAACCTGACACTCTCTGACACTTTTTTTTATTGTCGGACTCGGTGGACTCGGCCAAAATCAGTACCGAGTCCGGCAAAAAATGACCGAGTCCGAGTCCCCGAGTCCGAGCCGAGTCCACAGCCCTGGTGCAAACAGATTGAAACCAAGCAAAAATAATTCATAGATCATTGCTATGTATTTGACTATACTTACATATTACTTAATTTTCCAGCATTTATTTTACGTAATTTTCTTTGAATTAATTTAGAATGGGACAACGTTTCAGAATTCACACGCAATTCAATTTTTTTTTTTTTTAAATACCTGATTGATATAACATCTAAACTAGCATGCACTGTAAAAATACCATATTAGTTATCCTACTGCCATGTACTGTAATTCAAAATACAGCAGTATACTGTCAAAATAAATGACAGTATAAGCAATGTAAACTTATCAACCCACTGTTATCCTATGCTAATATATTGAAATTTAGAATAGAGTATTATACAGTTAAAATTAATTATAGTAGGTACGTTGTAAAATAACAGTAAATTACTGACGTCCCTGCTGCCAGTATTTTACAGTGACATTCTTGAGATTGCCCTGTAATAAATTTCTGTCGATGTACTGTGAATTTACAACAGTATTTTACAGTCCTTTAATTAATCATTGTAAAAAAAAAAAAGTGAAATACATCCATAGCATGTCAATTAACAGTTAATTCAGTAAGTTAACAAGGACAGTAGATAACTAGAATTTAACAGTCTAAAACTATGGATTGCTGTAAGTGACTAATGTTGGAATCATTTCTCGTGTTATTTTTAAATGTCAAATTTCATGAAATATTCAATATCACATAAATTAACAGTCAATGTTTGGTTAAGAATAACAAACTATAATTTAACCATTTATATTATTTATATATAAAAGAGGCAAGTAAACAGTGAGTGTAATAAGGGGGTCCGCCCGCAGATTTAAATAAAAAAAACGTGTATTCCAAGCATAAAAAGAGGTCAGGGGTGAAAAGGTGAGACGTGTAGAAGAATATACTGTATACTGACATTCAAAATAAAGTACTATGCTGTTAGAAAATAATACTGCAGTAGGTTCATTGTAAATTAACAGTAAATTAGCAACGTGCCTCTTGCCAGTAATGTACTGCTATTGCAAGGGTAGAACACTGTCACATATACACTCACTGACTGCATGTGTCCCTACATTACAATGACAACTGAACTGCGACATAATATATTAAATAAAGAAAAAAGTGATCCTGTGCCAGTGGACTGTATTCTTATCTGTGAGGAGCATTCCCACATGCTTATTGGACTTGCAGTTGAAACTTTGGTTACAAACAATACAGTCATCGTCATAGTGGGCCGCAACTGAGATCTTATACGGTATTTGATGCGCCATGAGTGCAGGGTGTGCTGTGCAGGCGTCAGTGGTTATAACTTCCCGATCCACGACACATGTTAATTTCCCCAAGAAATGATGATATATTTTTAAATAAATTCTCATGTCTCATGAAAATGCCATGATCCGAAAATCCCGCCTCTTTGGTGGTTGCGTACATATTTTCAAGTTACAAATGGTAAGTCAAAGAATCGCCACGTTGTGAAAGTGCAGAAGAAACGTGCAAATATGCCTTAAGGAATTAATATCACCATGAATGGAAGAATATGAGCCTAAATGACCAGGGAGACAACAACAGAAAATGCAAATAGACTAAATAAAAATAGTTCACTCTTCACAGCGGAGGGAGCCAAGGTCGGGTACGTCATCACCCACCTGACCGGACGAGCTTAACTCTGAGGCACCGCCGAGTACGATCGGCAATCCACTGTCTGTGCCTCCTTCGAGGCATTTGCAAGCGAAATGATCAAGGTTTTTGACCTGGGATCTGCGAGCTCCGACCCAGCCTGTGAGTTTCTGAGGATCCGCCAGGGCAATCGCATCGTGGCGGACTACGCCATCGACTTCAGAAACCTGACATACCACAGCTGCTGAAACACCTCAGACACTTGACGTCTTCTACTACAGTAGCGGACTATATCAAGGACGAGCTCGTGTCACATGATTTATCCATTTGCCCAGCACCCTCGACGAAGCCATTGCTCTCATAGCGAGAATGGAGCAGCAAATGTCACCAGACATGGGGCTCTGTCGCAGCCAAAATGCTCTAAGCCTACAGCTGACCGTGTTAACCAGCCATCACCAGTGAGGCATCCAGGAGGACCGCCAGGCCGCGTTGCCCAGCTGACCACACAACAAAGAAACTCCCTGCCCACCGCTGACTTCTCTGTCACAGCCTTATCTTGCTGATTTATGAAATAAAACTGACAGACATGACAGAAATGGCCCTTTAGCTGCCAATTATCACTTTCAACATTTCATGACTGACAGAGGCTGGCATGTGATATAATTTAAAGTTTTTGTTTTGGATTTTACGGGTCTGGCAACCTGGTTTTCTTTCTTTCTTTTGCCTCCAACTAACACCAGGCCGTAAAGGGGTGCAAATCCTTCCACAATTTAAAGCAGAAGTTAACTCCCTTAACTTAACACTGACAAGCAATGCAAACGGCCATTGACACGCGAATAGCATCAGCCACCGTTTTAGAAGCAACTGATATTCAAATACAAACGGTGGAGCAACACATGTAACTGATAATGCAGACATATACAATGTGTGTTCTCTAAAATTAGAAATATGACAATATCTTATTGAATCACTTACAGTAGAAATAGAAGAAATACTTTGTCTCTGTGGAATTACACTCCTCAGCCTCCCTGGTAAGGTCTATTCAGGGGTGCTGGAGAGGAGGGTCCGTCGGGAGGTCGAACCTCGGATTCAAGAGGAACAGTGTGGCTTTCGTCCTGGCCGTGGAACAGTGGACCAGCTCTTCACCCTCAGCAGGATCCTCGAGGGTGCATGGGAGTTCGCCCAACCAGTCCACATGTGTTTTGTGGACTTGGAGAAGGCGTTCGACCGTGTCCCTCGGGAGGTTCTGTGGGGGGTGCTTCGGGAGTACGGGGTACCGAGCCAACTGATAAGGGCGGTTCGGTCCCTGTATCACCGATGCCAGAGTTTGGTCCGCATTTCCGGCAGTAAGTCGGATTCGTTCCCAGTGAGGGTTGGACTCCGCCAAGGCTGCCCTTTGTCACCGATTCTGTTCATAATTTTTATGGACAGAATTTCTAGGCGCAGCCGAGGCGTTGAGGGTGTCTGGTTTGGGGACCTCAGCATCGCGTCTCTGCTTTTTGCAGACGACGTGGTGCTGTTGGCTTCTTCAGGCCGTGATCTCCAGCTCTCACTGGAGCGGTTCGCAGCCGAGTGTGAAGCGGTCGGGATGAGGGTCAGCACCTCCAAATCCGAGTCCATGGTCCTCGATCGGAAAAGGGTGGAATGCCCTCTCCGGATCGGGGATGAGATCCTGCCCCAAGTGGAGGAGTTTAAGTATCTTGGGGTCTTGTTCACGAGTGAGGGGAGGATGGAGCGCGAGATCGACAGGCGGATCGGTGCAGCGTCGGCAGTAATGCGGACTCTGTACCGGTCCGTCGTGGTAAAGAGAGAGCTGAGCCAAAAGGCAAAGCTCTCAATTTACCGGTCGATTTACGCTCCTACCCTCACCTATGGTCACGAGCTATGGGTCGTGACCGAAAGAACGAGATCCCGGATACAAGCGGCCGAAATGAGTTTTCTCCGCAGGATGTCCGAGCTCTCCCTTAGAGATAGGGTGAGAAGTTCGGTCATCCGGGAGAGACTCGGAGTAGAGTCGCTACTCCTCCACGTTGAGAGGAGCCAGATGAGGTGGCTCGGGCATCTCATCAGGATGCCTCCTGGACGCCTCCCTGGGGAGGTGTTCCGGGCATGTCCCACCGGTAGGAGACCCCGGGGACGACCCAGGACCCGCTGGAGAGACTATGTCTCTCAGCTGGCCTGGGAACGCCTTGGGATCCCCCGGGATGAGCTAGATGAAGTGGCTGGGGAGAGGGAAGTCTGGGAGTCCCTCCTGAAGCTGCTGCCCCCGCGACCCGACCCCGGATAAGCGGAAGAAGATGGATGGATGGATGGATGGATGGATGGACTTCGTCTCTGCATGACTGCAGTATTATACTGCTTCCTTGTGGCCAATGCCGCCACACTAGAAGCAACAGCACAATAAATTAGACAGTGGGACAATTGGACAAATGCACAATCAATTTCTTTACACAATATTTGTGTTACTTTTTAAAGTAGTCTACAATCTTCAGTGCTAGTTTGCTGCAATAAAAACAAACAAAAAATTGGGGTTGGGGAAGATACGTCTATTTCTTTATCAC
Organism: Syngnathus acus; assembly: GCF_901709675.1. Taxonomy (NCBI): domain Eukaryota; kingdom Metazoa; phylum Chordata; class Actinopteri; order Syngnathiformes; family Syngnathidae; genus Syngnathus; species Syngnathus acus. The sequence continues at coordinate 16,084,630 of NC_051094.1, read as the reverse complement.
CACACATTTTGTTGGGGAAAGATAGTTTTGAGTTAGGAGTGTTTGGAGTTTCAAGCGTGGTCACAGAATGAACTAACTCATATCTCAAGATAACACTAAAAACTGGTGCAAAAAAAACATGACAACAGTGCATATGTTCTATCATATATATGCAACTCACTGTGTATATTTAATTTCAGATATTATTTCTTCTCCCATCCAGCACATTAATGCATATGCCAGGTTTACTCCTCATTTGAAAATAGGCATTTCCAGCCTCTATCTTCACTGAGAAATATAGGGCTATCTTTATGAGGGTAATTCATCACATTTTTACAAACATGTTCTTCCGTTGCGGCTGAGTCTTTCTGAAAAGAATTATGCCTGAGGAATTAAGAATGTATGGATGGCTGTGGAGGCAGGTCCATAGGGAGTCATTTGTGTGCCGACTGTAACTGTGCAGTGGAGGTGGCACAATAAAATACAGGCTATTTTTTTAAGGGTTTCAAAGTGGCTTTTCTGCTCACAATTCTGTCAGCCATAAATTGAGAATAAACACAGCTATATGGGGCGCCATAAATGCCTTCATAATTCATACCCTTTGGGAGACGCTCAGGTAGATTAAATTGTTTTAGTGATACTGTGTTTTCAAATGAATAATATACCCACACAAATCATAGTAGCTCACTCTGTGGCTTTTGTTGGATTTTGGACAATATCATGAATAGGACATATGAGATAATAAATAACTACGCATTTGCACACACATTACACGTACATTGCACATAATGTATTGTATTGTATTGTCTTGCAATTATTTTTGGTCTGTTCTCATAGTATTAATGACAATGCACAAATATACGTATTACCTGTTTAATCTGTGATTAGTAAAGTCCATCCATTCCCACGGGGGTTGAGGGTGTGGTGGAGTCGATCCCGGCAGTCATTTGATTTATTTGTCTTCTGCCATCATTGTTATTATTTTGAGACAACAATCTCTGACATTTTGGAAATCCTGAAAATGAAATTCAATAAACAAAAGACACAACACAAATCTGAAAATGGAATTCGAGAGTTGGTTGCCTGAATTCTGATCAAAGTCTCGTTTAATCTTGTAAAAGCTCCCTTAAGAACCACTGTGGATTTGTGCCTACAATATCAATTCATACAAAAATGTGATTAAGGTACTATGTGTCCAGCATGTTATTTAAACTCATATTATTAGGCCTACTGACTCACATTGTAGTATAGAGTCGTAAAAAACTTGTTGCAAGCACAATCAAGCGATCGCCATATTCCAACATAAAACTGTCGTAAAGGAAACATTCATACATCCATTTTCTACCCTTATCCGGATCACGAGTTCAGCAGATTTAGTAGCGAAGCCCAGACTTCCCTCTCCCCAGCCACTTCGTCCAGCTCATCCCGGGGGGTCGCAAGCCAGTGTGGGAGATCACGGCTTGAAGAAGCCAACAACACCACATCATCAATCAGATGAGATATTGAGGTCACCAAACTGGACCCCTTCAACACTTCCGCTGAGCCTTGAAATCGAGTCCATAAAAGTTATGAACAGAATGGGCGACTAAGAGGAGCCTTGGCAGAGACCAACCCTCACCAGAAACAAATCCACCTTACTGCCAGCTATGTGAACCAAACTCTGGCATCAATGATGTATCGACCAAACCGTCCTTAAAAGTGGGTTCCCTCACCATCAGGTTGTGATCTGTTGACAGCTCCGCCCCTCTTTTCAGCTGAGTGTCTAAAACATCCGGCCGCAAAGCCAATGACACAACTACAAAGTTGATCATTGAACTGCGGCCTAGAGTGTCCTAGTGCCAAGTGCACGTAGAGCAGGGACGTGCGGTCAGAGGAGGCAAGAGAGGCCACGCCTCCCCTGCGATCATGAAAAGGGGAAAAAACAAATTCAATTGTTTTATCATAAAGTCATTTTCCTTTTAATTTCAGTAGTTTTGTATCATTTTGAACCAAAATCGCAGAATTTTTATAGTTATTTTAAAACCGAAGACGAGTCGCTCGGAGGAGCGCACGTCCTGCCTTGCCTCCTCTGAGGATTACGTAATCACACGGCTGCCTATGTTGACAGGCTATGCAGTTAGACTGAACTGCTCTCTGTCTCTATGTCCCTGTTTAAGTGTTCAAACACTGTGGGTGTATTAACTAATTTCCATAGTTAAGCTGATGTATATAATATCTAGTGTTTTTTGTCATCTGTCTGGAACGTCGTGTTTCTTTAGATCAGGGGTCCCCAAACTTTTTCCTGTGAGGGCCACATAACCTTTCCCTTCTCTGATGGGGGGCCGGTGTCAGTTTGTAACAGAAAAAGTGTGACGATCGTAGGGGAGCTTAAAAAAATTATTGTTTTCCAGAAAGCCACATATAACCAAATAACGGTTATTTAATAACCCTTTCCAGGTTCTTTACAGAAAAAAAGTCAGGAAACAAATAACACTATTAATGAAATAAATAATAACTAAATAACCCTCTCTGAGTTCTTCACAGAAAAAACTGGAAATATATAATAACTAAATAACTCTCTCTGGGTTCCTCATAGAAAAAAAAGCCATGGAACATTAACTTTCTGTTGTGCCATGCACAATTTTAACAGATAAAAGTTCAGCTCAGTTGTCAGAGCAGAATCTCTCTGACACATATGAGCAGTCTCTTAAAGTTCTTGTGTTCCTTCCTTATAATCCTTTTGTAGGTTCCAGTAGGCTTGTAGACACCGCTGTCTTTTTTGTTAAGGTTTGCTAGCGCGTCATAGTCTGGAGTAAAATTTGTTGTGGCAATTCTTCGGCGAGATCCGAGGTGTTGGTCCGTTTACCTCGATCTGTGACGGGTTGATGTTGACGTTCATGTGGCTGAACGTCACGTCGCGTACGTCGAGCCAAATTGGCCACTCTCTTTTAAACGCTCGGCACTGTGTCCACCTTGCTTTTCCTTGGGCGACTCATTTTAATGGAAGGATTCCAGGGGAAGGTTTGTGGGTGGCTTTAGCGCAAAACTGCATCTGAAAGCTAAGCGCGCGAATTACAAGAATGCTGTCGTCACAGCCCACGCTCTAAATTCGGGACTGATACAAATAGAGCGCGAGTGCGCCATGTCCGTACTACTGAGTACGTACAGTGTACGTCGTACACGCACCGAGCTTTCTGACACGGCTTCCGGTAGTAAATGCGCAGGCGAGCGCTTCCCCATCTACTGGGGAAACGCAGTCATTGCAGGCAAAATGACAACAAAAAAAAAGTTTAATAATACAATTTGTTCAGGGTTGGCGGGCCGGATTAAACGGTCCCGTGGGCCGTATCCGGCCCGCGGGCCGTAGTTTGGTGACCCCTGCTTTAGATGAACAAAACGGCTTTGAAAAGAGACCTTATGGAGGCAACGAAAAAAAGGTTCTCCAGCCTTATGGCAGGGGGTGCTAGTGATCCCGGGATGCTTCATGCGCCCACCTGTAGAATAAGCGGGGGTCCTCCCAATCAAACCCTTCGAGATCTCACTGTCATTGCCCATGTGAGCATTGAAGTCACCCAGCAGAACAATGGATCTCCAGCACTCTCCAGCACTCTTTCCAATGACTCAAAAAATGGTGGGTACTATGAACTGCTGTAAACACAAACAACAGTTTGGACCCATCCGCCCTCACGAAGGTCGAGGGAGCTATCCTCTCGTTCACCGGGGTTAACCCCAAGGTAATCGAGGGGCACACACATGTAACGGGCCTGTTCTGTGCCTCTCACAGTAGGCAACTCCAGAGTGGAAGAGAGTCCAACCACTCGTTAAAGAACTGGCACCAGAGCCCAAACTGTGTGAACTTCTCTGCCTTGCACACCAGCTCGGGCTCTTTCCCTGCCAGAGAGGGGACATTCCACGTCCTTAGAGCTAGCTTCTATAGCCAGACAGACATCGTACCGCCAAGGCCTCCCCCGCCCCCCTCGCACTCCTATGGCCCCTCCCATAGGTGGTGAGCCCATAGGAAAGGGGACCCACATTGCCTTTTCAAATTTAGGCCGGCCACCAGGCGCTCGCCTTAGAGCCCCAGCTGCAGGCCTAGCTCCATAGGGATGCTCCGGCAACCCGTGTCTTGACAAGGGAAAACAAATCCATTGTTAGTATCATGAAAATTCTTTGAACCGTCCTTGGTCTGTGCACTTGATGCACAAACAAGCAAGTACATAATTAATGTCAATGTGAGGCCTTAAAGTGAGAATTTTTTCATTGGGCACCAAATCACTGGCAGCGCCTCAGAGGCTGTCCCAGTACTTTTAATGGCACTAATGCAGAAGGGAGAGGAATTTTTGTTGTGTTTTGATAGCTGTGAGTGTATTTCAGTTCGTTGTCGGCCAGAGATGTGTGATGTGTGGATGAGTGAACAGAAGGCAAAAGGAACGTGATGAAGGGTGAAGTCAGTGAATTCCAGGAAGTTGGGTCGGCTGCTTCATGTTGACTAGCTAGCTCTCTGCTCTTGCAATGTTTATAACTACAGTTTTCACTTGAGTGAAGCTAAGAAAAAATAGATGTGTGAGGAGCATCAGCAACACAATTCCCCACACACATTAGGCTCTAGCCATCCATCCATTTTGTCCTATTCGGGAGCAAAAGGAGCTGATCGTGGCAGAGAGATGATCTACGAACACTCTGAATTGATAATTCACAGGGCACATACTGTAATGTTATGTTCCTTCATCTCTGCCTGTGTGTCTGTCATTTTGTTTCCGAGTTTCATTCTGCATTGGTGGGCGGAGCCTCCTGCACCACACATGCTGACAATGGCTGTTTTCAAATTCACAAGGTGGGTCTTCCAAAGGACAATTCACAGGCTGCGTCTCTCAACGTAGTCGAGGGCTTCTCCTCATGTCGCCTCCATAGTTCGCATCTACCGTGACGCATTTGGACAGACTTAATAGCTGTGTACAAATGAATAGACCCTTCTCCTTGATATCATGTTACCCACAATGCTTGAATCATTCCCGCTTATTTGAGAGCCTGCACACAAAAGCAAAACAAGAAGAGAAGCCTCACGCCTAATTCACACTGACTGTGTAACGCGTATAGGTTGCATTTCCTTGTATGTTTTGCTGGTATAAAGTGATCACGAAAATCTGATAGCCGTCGTGCTCGCCTTCTTTCACACAACTACTTTGTTCCACTCCCCCGACTATAAAATTTAAGAATAACTAAACTAACTAAATTCAGAAATTCTGCTGTAATTTAAAGTGTCAAATGTTACATTGTCAGTTATTTCCTAATGTAAAAAAAGTGTCGTTGGGAGAAAAGCCTTATTTCTTTAAAATTTGCATAAAAGTTAAGAATTTTACTGAACAATTGGAATGTACTTTATATGATATGAATTGGGATATCAGTGTGATTAATATTAAATTTGTATTATTATTAGTAGTAGTTGTAGTAGTAATTTGTCCGTTGGTTTGATTGTATGTGTGAATGGTTGTCCGTCTATATGTGCCTAGCAATTGGCGATTGGTTCAGGATGTACCCCGCCTACTGCTAAAAGACTGCTGGGATAGGCTCCAGCACACCTGCAACATTCGTGAGAATAGGAGGTACGGGAGATTAATGAATGAATGAATGAACTAATGAATGAACGAACAAACAAACGAAGGAGTGAATGAGTGAATGAATGAATGAATGAATGGTGAATGAATGAAAGGTGAATGAATGAATGAATTAATTAATTAATCAATTAATCAATTAATCAATTAATTAAATGATTTTATGAATAGGGAATCTGTGGCAAAATATAATTGAGTTTAATGGTAATTGTGATAACCATCATAATCGCCCAAAACATTCAGTTTGTACAAAGGCATGTACTTAATCTTAAATACTATAATTATACACACAACAGTTATACAATCGCAACTGAATGAAACTGTAGGCGTATTTGTCATCTTAGGTTTGCTGTTGCCCCAAATGTCTGTCTTGAAAGATTTTCATTTTTGCTATTGTTGAATTTGCATTGAATCACTAGTCCAAGACTTGGTCTTAATGAGAGTAGCATCAGAGATAGCCTTTTCTCTGAAATTGTTTCTCGTGATTGAGTAAGAAGAATCGTGGGGAGGCCAGAATTTAACGAGCTGACAGAGTGGTTCAAAACTGGAACAAGTACCCTGTGTGGTGCTTGTGCTCAATAGCTCCAGAGAGGATATTGCCCCCAACTACTGTGAAAGAGGCTCTCCTGAGTCAAGTGACTTTGATGAGTTGCCCCGAGAGCCCAAAGATTCTCTGGCATGGGAATGTCAGATGGAGGTCCTTGTGATGTGAGGAGAGGGTTTGAGCGCAGCCTTTTGTTCATAGTCCCTCTTCAGGCATGCCAAAGACCTACATCATCCCAAATCACTGCTCACAGGATGCTACAACCAACTTCTTCCAGCCTGTCTCAAATGGAATTGTCTTTAGTTCCTCAAAGTCTGTTAATTTTTTCTGCCTGGTTATTTTGTATTTGTATTATTTTATGTATTGATATATGAAAATACAACTGTATTACCGTGGTGGTGGTGGTAGTAGTAGTAATGATAATCATATAATTGTAATAATACAAAGTAGAAACCTTTACAAAACCATGTCGATTCAAACATTTTATATTTCCAAACAAAAGATGAATGAATTTCAGCCTCTCTTGTTTGTAAACTACTTCTTTTTTTTTGCTGAGTGAACAGAGAATACACCGCTGAAATCACACTCAGTAAACATGTGCATCATTATCCATTCATCAGGATGTATTGTTTGTTTACTGTGGCCCCATTTCCAGAGAGCCAAAAACCAAGCCCAGTAGAGAGCGAAGCCATGAACAAAGGCTTTTCTTCTCCACCCGCTTGGGCCTCAGGGACGCTCCCCACTCAGCCGGCACAGAGCCTTTCACCAAGCTTTTGGCCGCTCATGAGTGACAGTTGAATCACCAAGAACCTTTTCTCAAGTACAGGAATTTGTTTATGACATGGTAAAATGTGTTTGAATTAATTTATTTGCAAAAATGCTTTATCAATGTTTTAGAGTGGATTATATATAAACAGTAATTAATCAGGCTCTTCATTTTAGTGACAGTTTACATATGTATTGATAAAATGTGTATCTCACAAGATCGACCAATGCACGTCTTGTTTTTGTTCTGATCATTACAAACTATTTGTGTTGTGTGCTCTATTAAACCATTATAGACTATATCCAGCCCTCTTCACCATCACATCTAGATAGCACAGTGGTTCATGAACATATTTAAAACATAAGGTTAAGGGTTAGGGTAACTCTAACCTAAGTTGAGGTGAAATTTTACAGTGCCTGAATGAGTGTGGTTGTATGGAGTGCCCAGTCCAGCTGCTTTGCTGGGAGGTCTGCCTATTGTTTGAGCCACATAAAGGCAGGACAAGCTGGGAACAAGGCTTTTCAGCTGAGCTCGCCTCAGCTGCTTTCAGAATCCTTATACTCATGGACCATGTCATTGAAACATCAAGACAAGTAGGGTGATTCTCTTTGTAACACAAAGCTGTCAGGACCACAGAGGAATCTATGCTCACATGTGCATTTCTTCATAATGAAGCAATGAGTAATAATCTGTCATTTGCGTTGAATTAAAATCCAAATTAAGATTGCGAGTGTCTGCATTTATTGTCATTCTTTTTGTGTCGGTCTCCAACCAGTTGGGATCCATCACTTTTGTTGCTTAAGGGGACTTTAACAATTGCCGTTATGAGCCTTAAAGAAGGATTTGAAAAACATGTTCACATTCCTTTTATCAAGCAGGGTTAAGTTGATGTCTTAAAGAAAATGGGGACTGTCAATCATTCATTGTTCAGCCTCACTGAAATGTCTTCTTTCCAAAATACTTACCTTACAGGTTGGGTCATTCCAAACCACTCAGAATGAAATCTAATTTAGCCTTTCTTTACTTAATTTTGTTCAAGAAAATAAGAACAGAGTAATTGATGTATAGCACAACAGAGTTGTTAGATTTGAAAGGTGAATCAGCCTTTGACAATCAATTGCTTGTTTCTGTGTACAAAGAATTTGCCATGTCACAGAAATACAATGGAAACTTCCAACAACTACATGCAGAGTGCAATTTCAAGTTCAAGATTGCAATTTCAAGAAATTTACCAACAATCTTTTCTGGGATTGACTCAACCTGCGATGGGGCCAAACTGAAACTGTTCCATCCAGGCCCATGTCAATTTCTGGTATTGTGGTCATTTTATTATTTCTCCTTATTGACATCACAGATATTGTTTTGTATGGCATCGCAATACATTTATAATAAAGAATACAGAGTTCAGCTATAGTCTTATGAAATACATGATGCAGAAGACTTGCAAGCTCTCCTGCAGTCTCCACTTACCGTAGTCACAACTAACATTGGTGATGAAAGAAAATGACTGCAAATCATAAACTAAGAAACAATATGTATATATTCTTCAATGATACTGCATAAAATGTTAGAAATGAATAGAGAGGAGTTCCGTTAGGCAGCACAGAAAGAGTCACCGTGCCAGTCTCATCTCTGGCCTTATTTTTACAGCATTTGCATATTCTCCCTGTGCTTGGACGAGTTTTCTCTGGGAACTTCGTCCCACATTTGAAAATATGTGCAACATTTATTGAACACTAAATTCTCAACAGGTGTGAATGTGAGTGTGAATACTTGTGCCCTGTGATTGGCTAGTGCAGGCTCTTCGCTGCCTTTCACCTAAAGCAGGAGTCTCAACTTAAACCTTTGTAGGGACTGCTGAAGATAGAATCTTTGTGGGTCTCGGCCACATGAAAAAGGGGTTCAGGTATTCAAAAAAGTACAACTAATCCAATCGCCTCAATCTCTATTAATATCATGTCAGAACAACATCAGACCCTCAGAACTATCACGTGTCCGTTCCTCGGTGGCGCCGATCACCACATGGAGTGGAGCTTCTCCGCGCCTTCTCCTCGTCGCCTCGTGTCACATTGCATGTTTGTTGCCATGGTGTCCGTTCGCGTCTCTGTCCCACGTTTGTGCACTCGCCCCACTTATGTTCTACCCGTAATCATTGTAATCGCTGTCACTTGCCCCTCGTTACCCATCCTGTATTTAAGTCCTGTCCGCATGTCACTCCCTGTCGGATCGTCCTGTTTGCCCTCCCTGTTTGTCCTGCCTGTTTTCCCTGTTCACTCCGTCTGCGTTTCCCACATCTGGTTTGCGTCCGTTTCTGCTGCACGTACGTTGCCATGTTCTCCCGCCTGTTTGTTCCCCTCATCATGTCCTCCATCACCCCTTTTCCTTCAATAAACCCTGGTTCAAGCTGCATTTGGTCGCCCTGCTCCATTGCGCACGTGACAAGAATGTGACCTGGTCCTCTCTCTCATCCTTCTGAGTACTGCGAATGCTCCACAGCATGTCCAGTTTATTAATGACATCTGATTTCTTGAATACCACATCTTTCTCTGTGCATTCAATACATGTTGGGCTGCCCCTAAGCTAAAAAAAACATTTCATACCCGGCTCAAGTCTAACGGAAAGTGCTGTGGTGGGGCTTGTCTGGCGTTTTCTTTCTTTTGGTATTTTACTTGACTAGAAGAAATAAGAGGGTGTTTGCGCAATCGTGTGCCATTGTACGATGGAACATAGCCGACTCCCGACTAATTGAAGCAGCTCTCTTCACTCTCTTTAAAATCAGGACGGTTGAGGCACACACAGTGCTTGACACTGGGCCAGTAGAGATTGAGGCGCTGCATGAGATCAGAGCATGCAAAATGTGTTGCGACACTGCAATATCTGCTCTTGCAGCTAACATAGTCGGCTGCGAATGAGACGTGATCAATTGGATACTGCCTTGCACCCCTAATCGTGTATCCATGTGAAACACTCAAATAGTTCCGGGTCCCAAGTTTCAGACCCCTGGCCTAATGTCGACTGAGTAAAGCTTCAGCTCACCGTTACCCTAATCAAGGACTCTACATAATTTATTCTGGTGAATTAGTGATGGGTTTTCAGAGACAAAATATGGTTGTTCGCATCAGTTGTACAGTTAAGAGGTGTTTGGCATAAACTGTAATAGCTATTTTAAGTCACACAGAATGTCACAGAAATTTGTATATGGAAATGGGGTGGGGGGCGTTGTCCCATATGGTGTGTCATTTGGTTTCTGAATTCACAACTGCTTAGGTGATTCATGTGGCTTGCATCCCATGGCCTGCTTTCTGACCTGAATGTACAAACACAATGGATCAGCGTGCCACTAATAACGGGATCCTATGCCTGTGGCCTTTACATTTTGCAGGGAATAAAGTTCAGGTGTCAGTAGTTCAACTGATTTATAATGGTGAAGAGGCTGTGATTAAGTGCTGGTGTCATAGGATTCCTCACCACTCATTTGGGGAATCAAGTAGTTTGTATCCAAACAAGATAAATGACCCGCTGGCTGCTTGTAACCTTTCTTACGTGGACTTTCCCTCCAATCATGTGCCACTGCTCCTTGGCTTCATGACTAACTTTATTTATAACAAGGCCCTTTCGGCATGCGTGTGTTGCCTATTTTGTGCATGTGTTGCATCTGTAATTTTAACTGTGGAATCACCGCTCATTTTCTTAATTGATTGTATTTCTGCGGAACACAATGTACGCTAAAGCTCATTCTACAGAACCAAATAATTAATTAAAAAACAATAGGTAAACTGACTGTGGGAGACTGCAAAGGTTGCACTTATAGTGATGCTTTTTGCATTTGTAAAAATTTGATTATTTTAGTGGCAGCAGTCCTGTAAATTTTCTGCAGTATCTTACTGCATTCACAGTATTATTCAATCAACCGTATTAATGTTTAAAATCATATCCAGTTAATTACTCTAATTTTGATGACTTATTAAAGTATTTGATTGACTTACTGGTGTCAGTAAAACATTGTCATTTTTGTTGAGCCAATAAAATATAGTAATTACATGTTTGTTTGATTTTAAATCATTGACGATATTTTGACTACATTATTTTTATTAATTATTATTATTTTTTATTTTCATAATGTTTTTGTTTTTATTGGTAGTGTTGTTTTTATTATATTGTTATTTTATATTCACCATCACCATAATCAACATCATTATAATTAAGGATAAAGAAAAAAGGCAAGTATAAGTTCTGCTTCAAAGTTTGTTTTTTATTCAACAGTGTTTGTCAAAGTTAAGAGTGACTTCAATTATACAGTAGGTCCAATGAATTCTGTTTCAACAGAACCAACAGCTGAAACCTATGTGTGTTTGTGTACGTGAACATGTGATTCTATCTCTGTCATGTATCTTAATGTACGTAGGTGTTAATTATGTTAATTTCCTAACCCCTGACCTCACCCTAGTAATAACAATGGGTGTCCTTGAGGAGAAAAACTAGAACGTGTGTGTGTGTGTGTGTGTGTGTGTGTGTGTGTGTGTGTGTGTGTGTGTGTGTGTGTGTGTGTGTGTGCGTGCGTGCGTGCGTGCGTGTGTCTGTGTTCTCAACACATGACTGTTGTGCAAACAGTTTTTTGTTTTTAATAGATGATCAACAAATTCACAAAGACTTAACTAATTCAAATGTCCCACTGAATGAGTTTGAAAAGTTACGGAAAACCCTAATTGTAAATTTTCAACTGCAAAATCGACAGGGGTTTTTTCACAGAAATTTCACAAAAATGGCTAAATAAATGTGTTGCCTTTGCTGTCGTTGTGTCAATTATGGCGGAAGCATTATATATCCAAATAGAGTCAATTTCATTTTTTTATACAAATTAAAACTAATGATTCGTATCAACCTTTTAGCCAATCATATGTAGTTTGAAAACAACTTAACCTTGCCAAACTCTGCTGCTCTTGATTGCAACTTATGTTTATGTACCTTCATACAGCTCTTCATTCTACACGCTCATTGTCCAACGGATTGTGTCAGACATTGGGAAAATACTACATGTTACAAAGTAGCAAAAGAAATGTAAAAAAGGAAAATTAGTTATCATGATAAAGTATTGCAATTCAAACTTTGGAAGTTAGGTGGTAGTGTTAGGTAGTACATTATATTTGGCAGCCAAAACTGATGTTTCATCTGCATTTCATCTCAAGCAGGTATTTGTAATATTTCTGATTTTGACTGATTTTACTTAACCATTTCTATAAAGGGGATCATGCATTAAATGTTTACAACTGCCATAAAGTTAAAATACAGCAATAGTAAGGTGAATGTCAATTTCAACACATGACAACTTTGTCATTTTCTTACTATATTATACATTTATTTAAATATGCTTGTATCATTTTAAAAGTGTGTTGAAATACCTAAAAAAAAAGTGCTGTAAATGCTATAACATGCCATGGGTGTATTTCTATATTATGGACTTTGCTTATTGCGGGTGTTTTCTGGAAGGTAACCCTATACAGTATATTGTATTAATGGGTCAAAATTTACAGCAAAGGGCATCCAGTTTTACAGCAAATGTTTACAGTATGGACCAACTGAGTTTTGTAAGGGTTCCATGTCCAATTCAGTTTCTGTATAATTGAAATTATAGTGATTAATTGAGCAATGTATTAAAAAAGAAAGTATAAGTATTACATTCTCCTTTCCCTCCTTCAGTTTTAAACAACATGCTTACCAATAAACTGCTGCATTGACAAAACACTGATATGGTGTGTCTCTAAAAATAGGACTTCTTCCATTGCAAAGATAAACATCTCCACTTTCACTTAACTTGCATGCTTGTTAGATGAAACAAATGTCTCAAAGAGCTCTGCTCTTTAAAGCAACCTGTGAAAGTTTCTCATAGGTATATTCACATTTCTCAAGTGTTGCATTAACAATTATATTCAGGAGATTTTTTTCAACACTATTCAAAAAGGTGAATTTCCAATAATATTAGCGAATTGTTGGATTTTGTCAATTTATTGTGGAAATAAAGACTCATATAATAAATATGTACTATATGTTGTATAGAATGTTATTATTATCAACATGCATTTGGGGTATTTTTTTCTCAAATTCCATCCAGCAACTCTACAGAGCAGACAAAGTAGCGAGAAATATGTGTGTGAGTGGGGGGGGAGACAGAGCTTGTGATTTCGAAGGGTTTTATGAAATGTTGTAGATGTCAATAATTGAAGTAATCCAGACAAAGACAAATACTACATATGTATTAATATGTTAAACTCATACACACATGGATTTCAAAGTGAAACACAATACAAGTGCATACAACCATGAATCTTTTGAGGGAGTTATCTTTTAAGTCAAGACCAAAGAATCGTGTGATGCATGTACAAATGGTAAATGTATCGCTGCTATTAAAGAGAAATCATGCTTTAAATATGATAGTTTCATTTATATATGTTAGTATGAGAAAACTGTCGAGCAAAAAAGAAAGAGTGTTGGCTGTTCGTGAAAAACAGCACGTTTTGTTTAATCTCGTACCTACAAATATTTCCAACAGTATACAGTTAAAATATGTTTGCATCGGCATCGAATTTTTAAAAAAACGTTTTTGTTTTTTTTAAGTGCAAGATTTTTACCCGATATGCGGCCGAAGATTCTGCATGTGAGAAAATATGTTTTCATTCTCTTTTCTATGCACGCGTGTTCTAATTTGTCACATGGCCAGGTAGTTGGCCACACGCTGGAGGTCTTCAATTACGCTGCTTATGTGTTCTCTACAAACACTTCTTCACCCAGTGTTCCAAGGAAGTTTTCACATCGCTAGGTGAACCAAAATGCCAGTGACACCTATCCTCGGCTCAGACGTCATCTGTGAATAAACAGCGTGTCAGTCTGGCTGTACTCCTGCTGCCTGCAGACAGCCTCTGTCAGCATCAGAGCAGGAAATGCCACCTCTCTGCTGACAGCTGCCTGTGCTGCATTCCCACCGACATTCAGGGGGAGAACCTGGCAACTCCCCACATCCACTCCATGAGCTGCCATGCAAAGTTCACATCCTCAAACTTGCTTCGCACAGCCGTGCGCCTCACATTCTGCCCTGACAGCACTTCACTGTATATCTAAATAGAGCACGAGCCAGGCCTGTCCCTGGAAAACTTTTACATTCTGCTCCATTCAGGGAGGATTTGTCACTTGGGAAGAAGGATAATGAAGCTGTGTTTCTTCTCTGGTTGCTCTAGGCAGTCTTTCCAGCAAACATGGGGATAGCTGGATTGGATTAAATGAGCTCTCCTTCCTGTCTGTCAAGGTGAGGACAGATGAGTGTTGTGGAGAATCTGAGTTTTGTGCTGTGGGACATGATCAAGACACAGAAACATAAATTAGAGGGTCCGGTATTTGGAACAAATCAAGTGAAATCCAATAATTGTTGATTTGATGATTAACAAATCGTATTGACTGATTTGGGAAGGAAAAGGGCTTAAATGAATAAAAAATGACTCAAATTCAATCGACCTGAAGTATTTACTATACAAAATAAAGAATGGAATGTAGAATGTCAAATGCACAAATGAGGCACGTCTGACCATCATCACGAGAGACCAGCATATCACCACATAGCATAATTGCCTAAGTAATATTTCAATGTTTTTGGAAAATATGAAAAAGATTTGAACACAGTATTTTTTTTAATTAAATCCTAACAAAACCTTTAACCAGATGGGTGGATAAGCAAGCGGAAGGTAAAAGACACAAAGAAAAATAACAATGTATCATCTAAAAAAATGTTTGTTCTTGTTTTCCAAAAATATTAATGATGGCAATAATGGCAATTTGCTGATTAGATTCAGTAAGTCCTAAGCAAGAATAAAATGAGCAATCATGGCAGTGGATTTTACTCCAAAGTAATCAAATACCAGCCACACCAAGGCATATTAAGAGAAGTTTAAGATGAGGAAAGAATCAGAAGAAACATTGACAGTGAGGTTCAAGTGAGCTAAATCTCAGCCCCATGTTTTACAGATAACATTTGTTTTGAAATACAAATGAAAATGGGCGACAGACACATAGGAAAACAAATTGGTGATAGAGCACTGTTCCGATGCCCTTCTGCCAATTCATTAAATAGTTAATATTTGTGAGCACGCATTTGCAAACTGAAGGGCATTTTCTAATCACTATACAGTTGTGAACAATTGTTTTATGTTTGGTGGGCAGCTCACCTCTACGCCAGTGTCGCCAGTAGTATCTGTTGTCCTTGTTGCTATAATGAATGAAATGTAGAGGTCAACGTTTGTTAAAACAATGTATATTTGTGATAATTGTAATGACATGTCTTAATTTAATGACTGAAATGGACAATAATACTGAAGATGCTTTTCGAAAAATACTTGAAAAACTAGAAAAGTGGACAAATTCTTTCCAAATCAGCAGATAACATCTTTATTGCATTGTGCCATGTATTTATGTATGTCTTTTCATTGGAGGGTTGCTCCCACTAATTGGTCTTAATTGTTGGTAATACCCCCACGTCATTCTCCTTTAGGTCACCCGGCATGCAGCTAAGGAGATGCCCTTTTTATTGATGTGACAGCGTTAAATTGAGAACCTTTGGCGTTGTGTCAAAGCCTAATTAATCACTCTAATTTCATCTCTACATGCATCCTTGGCTATTGAGTGAATGTGATCAGAGGGAGAGGCATAACTGTGTTAGCTAAGCCTCCTCATGCTAATTAGTTTGTAGCCCAGAGATGGAGAGGCCCTACGGGTGAAAGGCAAGATGCTAAAGCTGGCCTAAATGACCATATAATGACCAAGGGAATGGTAATCGTAACCCAGCTCATTTTCATTACTTATTACATTCAAGTTCTTTACCCTTTTCACCTCCGCCCCCCTCCATTAAATGGCACAAGTCTCTCAGACGAGCCAAGGATAATGTGGTAGTCTTGTCCATCCCTCATCATCCTTCAGTGTCTGCCAGCCGAGACACTACTTTACCAGACCAGCATGTGACCAACAACAATCTTTGTGTGATGAGGAATGTAATGGCAAATGAAAAAAAAACTTTTTTTTCTTAGAAAAATGACAGATTATTATATTATATAATATTATATAATATTTAGCATTTTATTCAGCTGACTAATGCCCAATCCTATTTCTCCCTCTTTAACCTTTGTCTCACCCGTTCCCCTAACTCTTTGGAGAAACAAAGACAAATGGTTAAAAAAAATACCTCGTTTCCCTCCGGAGTCAGCCGGTCCTCCTTCAAGTCTGTCATGTCTCGTCCCCAGTTTTGTGATGTGTATAGGTTGTCATCGTTTCTCTGTGTCTGTGTGCTCGCCCCTCCCTTCCTGTGTGCCCTTGATTAGTGTAATCACACGCGCCTGCCTCTCGTTACCTGTGTTGTATTTAAGTTCTGTTTGCGTGTCACTCGCCGTCGGAGCATTGCATGAGATGTGCGGACAATGCACGTGTCACTGTCATGAGGTTGTTTGGTTCCTGTCTTTTGTTTCACGTCTTTGGCGGTCAGTCCTTTTGGTTTTGTTGTTTAGTCACGTTAGTTTGCCGGGTCTGTCCTTTGAGTTTGCTACATTAAACCCTGGTCCAAGCTGCATTTGGTCGTCCTCGCTCCATTCCACACTCCGTTCGTGACAAAGTCTCTCCAATGCTGCTGTTCGCCTCCTAATTGGAGCTCATAAAAGGGAGCCCAATTCTGACCTGCCTTCACTGGCTCTCAGTACATTTTAGCATTCATCTTAAGATACTTCTATTTGTTAGCAAATCATTAATATACGGCCTCGCCCCATCTTACCTCCGTGAGCTCCTACACAACCGCCTGGTGCTTCAGGTCTGCAAATCAGATGTTCCTGGAAGTGCTGAGGACTGAGTGGAGCCTCAGAAGGGACCAAGCTTTTACTGTTGCCGGTCATTCCCTCTGAAAAGACCGCTCCTTAAATGTTAATTGTATTGTATTGCTTTTTATTGTAATCTATTGTTTTGTGGCGTAGTGTAGTGTCACGTCGCATCATGTAGCATATCGTAATGTATCGTATTGTATATAGATGGTATAATATAGTAGTGTATTGTATTGTAAAGGGCGGCATGGTGGGGCTCTGGTTAGCATGTCCACCTCACAATTCGGAGGTGCGGGATTCAATTCCGGCTCCGGCCTTCCTGTGTTCTTCCCATGCCTGCGTGAGTTTCCTTAAGGTACTCCCGTTTCCTTCCACATTCTAAAAGCATTCATGGTAACTGATTGACCACTCCAAATCGTCCGTATGTGTAAGTGTGTGTGTAAATGTTTTTTGTCTATGTGGGCCCTGGGATTGGCTGGTGACCAGTTCAGGGTGTCCCCCGCCTACTGCCCGAAGTCACCCTATCCCAGGCTTCAGCATGTTCGCGACCCTCATTAGGATAAGTGGTTCAGATAATGGATGGATGTGTTTTATGGTACTAATTTACAGTGCATACCACAATTTAAATGTGTGTACCCGATTATGCATACTAGAGAAGCAAAACAAAGCATTTTGTATAAGTTTAAATAACTAGAAAAATTATGAACCAATACAAGTGTTTATTTTAGTACTTTTTAGTACTTTACTTTATTTCTCTATATTTACTCATGATTTCATATAGTTTTCATAGTATTAGTGCAACTCAGCATAGTGTACAATTGTTGGTTCTATTTTAAAATGCTATTTTAAAATGATAAATATTTAGAGCAAAAGTTCAAGGCCACAGTACCTGCTTCAGTTTCTGTTGCATCATAATCCATCCATCCATTTTCTATACCGCTTGTCCCCACGGGGGTCGCGGGCATGCTGGAGTCTATCCCAGCAGTCATCGGACACCCTGAACCGGCTGCCAGCTGATCGCAGGGCACACAGAGACGAACAACCATCCGCACTCGCACTCACACCCAGGGGCAATTTGGAGTGCTCAATTGGCCTACCAAGCATGTTTTTTGGGATGTGGGAGGAAACTGGAGTGCCCGGAGAAAACCCACGCGGGCACGGGGAGAACATGCAAACTCCACACAGGGAAGGTCAGAGGTGGAATCGAACCGGCACCCTCCTAACTGTGAGGCAGACATGCACCACCGAGCCGCCCTGTTGCATCATCATTTAGAACTAATTCGGTACAAAGTTTCATATAAGTTGATCGTACTATGATCTTATTGTCTTTTCATTCATTTGCATATACCTGAAAGAATTCACACTGTAAGTTACCAATGCTCGTATAAGAGCAGCTGCTTGCCAGTGCATTATACCCCAATTTAAATATGATCTGATTAGTCTACCAATTACGACTACGACAACTAGCAAAATTATCATTTGTGGCAACCCTAAATATTCCTCGCCTCGATTTTGCGAACATCTTGGAAGAGGAAGAAAAAAATCAGAGCGTATTGGTAAATTGCAGTAAGGAAATACGTACTTATATATAGATACGCGTGTTTGCATTTGGGGAATAATGTCATTGTTCTCGGTGAAAATTAATATGATATAATTCACTGTTTGTTGTGTCGTTACCCTGCCTCTGCTTACTGACAGTGGGTTTGTTTGTGCTAATTAATGTACAACCTTTATGTTATTGCTGCAGTCCCTTTAAGAGACGTGATGGGCGTGAGAAACACGGAAAGCGAAAAAGAACGACACGCCGTTGCGTAGTCAAAAGTAGAAACTGCTTCTTGTCTTTTTGCTCTGCAATTTCTACAACATCGTTCATTTAAAATACGACGGAAAAAAATTGGGTCCATGACCAAACCATAGAAAGTCGTGTAGAATCAAAGCGTGTAAAATGAAGGTTCAGCTGTATTTCATTCAGAAATATGTGAACAACGGGCATTAAACCCTTTGTAATATATTGTAATTTATTTTTTAGAATAATCCCACTGTGTATTTTAGCTATGGTGAATTGGGGCTGGTTTCCAGGTGCCCACTTCACAAGGCAAATGTACTCAAGCCTCCCATCATGTCGAGACTCAAGTGCATGCAATTATGAAAAGAGCATTCTGTGTTATTAATGTCTGATGCAATTCTTGAAATAAATTACAGATTGTTGAAATGAAGCTGTTGTTTTAAGGAACAGTTACTTCATTTAGTCACTTTTATCCCACAACAGTTTATGAGTAAGCCTGAGAATGAGTAAGCCTATAGTCTGTGTGCACATAATAAAATGAGCCCTTCAATTCCGGGAACTGTTTTTAAACCTTTAATGTGATTCATAGAAGCTGACCTGCACCCATCCACTAGATTTTTCTTTTTTTTTTCAGTTTAAAAGTCATTTCAATGTTGAATAACGTCTACAGAAAGCCAACTCAGCTTCTGACAGAAGAAATGAAAATAAATCCAGATTTTTCGAAGAATAATTAACAGTTCAATGCATGAATAAGATTTTGTGATTATAGTTGATTGAACACTGTATTTTAATATTTTTTGCAGCTCCTTTTCTTGTCATTATTATTGATTGATTAGTGCTGTATGATGAAATAATAGCAATGAAGGGACACGATGGAGAACAAAATATGTCATGTTGGTATAATAGTGGATGAAAACAATTCATCCTATCCTTTGTAGTGCCGTCGTGAATAGCTGAGTCTCAGTGCCAGATTGCCAGCTGACTTCATATGAAGGGCAGATGCCATCCTGGACTGGTCGCCACTCAATCACAGAGCAAATACAGAGACAGACAGCCATTCACACTCATTGACAGTGTTACATAGTGGGAAATGAAGCCAAGCTGTCTGTAGGGGCACATAAACAGTCACTGAAGTTTTCTATCATGTCACATAACGAGCGATAATATTACATTTCAGTCAGATAACATTCTCCTGTTGGCTGTCTTTTTTTAAATGAAACAGGATAACTAATCAAGTTAGACACATGGAAATAAATGAATTTTACCTATAGGTAAAATTAAACCTTTTAAAGTCTCTTGAGTCACTCACTTCACAGTTCCTTGTTATTACAATGTGCATCTTACTTTATTGTAAAGGATCTAATCCTGATCCCATCTGAACATAAGCAGGCAGCCTAGTAGTGGATTTTATAGCTACAATTATGTATTGTATGTGTTATGGTTTCCCTTGTCTTTTCAGTCAATCTTGGCCAAGATGTCTAGGTACGTATCTGGTTTGTTGGATATGATGGATTTTGCTGGGTAGCACGTCCACCTCACAGTTAGGAGTTAGTTCGATTCTACCTCCGGCCCTCCCTGTGTGGAGTTTGCATGTTCTCCCCGGGCCCGCGTGGGTTTTCTCCGGGCACTCCGGTTTCCTCCCACATCCCAAAAACATGCTTGGTAGGCTGATTGAGCACTCCAAATTGTCCCTAGGTGTGAGTGTGAGTGCGAATGTTTTTTTGTCTCTGTGTGCCCTGCGATTGGCTGGCAACCGGTTCAGGGTGTCGCCCGCCTACTGCCCGATAACGGCTGGGATAGGCTCCAGCACACCCGCGACCCCCGTGGGGACTAAGCGGTTCAGAAAATGGATGGATGGATGGATGGATGGATGGATGGATGGATGGATGGATGGATGGATGGATGGATGGATGGATGGATGGATGGATGGATGGATGGATTTTATGCTGTCCGAGAGTATCATACTATTGATGGCTCCAGTTATCAATCACTTCATCAGATTTTATTTATATAGCCCTTTACAACAGCCAACTGGGACCCGAAATGCTTTACAACAGGATAATTAGAAATTGTTTGTAGGCTTATAGCATCATTTAGATTCTTATAGCAAGTTATTGATGGGCGTAGGGTTACTCTCGCCTGACGTGCGTGGGCAGCGTGGTATTGACTCCCACTCAGTGATGTTGTGGATGTCGGTGTGGATGATTGTTTGTGCCCTGCAACCAGCTCAGGGTGTAGGCCACCTTTTCCCCGAAGTCAGCTGGGATAGCAACCTGTCACCCTGTACAGGATAAGCGGTGTTGAAAATGGATGAATAGATTCATACATATTGTTATACACACTTATTTTACATTTTGAAGGCAGATAAAGTATTTTTATCTTTTATATCCCTGACATGGCGGACACAGTCACAGTCAGGAAATACAAATTCAAATATTGGAAAGCTCTGAAAATGGCATGTTGCTTGCTTGCTCTGCTTGTTCAGGTTTATGCATGAAATTATTTTTCCCCTGCATCTCCAAAACATTTTTCTTAACTTTATTCGGCAGTCAAAACTTACCACTGGCATGCATGATAGTTATTTCTCTATACAGTATGTACTCTGCGATTGACTGGTGATCAGTCATGGGTTTACCACGGCTCAAGCATGTTGCAAGCTGGGATAGGTCTAAGTTTCCCGGTGCCCTAATGAGGACAAGCTGCATAGCAAATGGATAGCTGGATGTTTAACTGTGAAAAAAACATTACATCCCATCACTACACACAAGTTCTTTGTTAAACCATTTAGCTGAACAGTTTAAAAGCAATATTTTTAATGGGGAATGTTCCTCCAATTATAATACCTAAAATCTCTGTTGTTGGTGCCCTGAGACACTTTTCATTTCCAGTGAGAGACTGGCTATGAACAACACCCCCTTTTCTTTAATGATTTCCTTTTATGGTGGGCTGTCAACCACTTTAGCGACTCAGCTTTGGCACAAATGCCCCAATAAACACATTTTTTTTTTCTATTTTAAGAAGCAATTATCTTTAAATGAAAAGTAGCTTGCCGTTGTTGTTTTTTTTTTTGTCCACAAGATCATTCATATCTAATGTGTGATTCATGACTGTGATGTTATTGCATTAATGTGATTTCCTAATTCTTTTGTTGCACCTAAATATTTTTTTGTATGATTCAGTGTGAAACAAGAGACTGGTAGGTACTCAGAATCAGTTCAGAAAAGGAGTGCTTTTACTGGCAAGTTGCAGTTTACTGTAAATTGCACAGACATAGTTTACTGTAAACGTTTTAGTCTGTAAATTTACTTGGCTCTACATATTTCAAAATGGTGTACAATCTGACAATCTTTGTGTTTTATTTAGTCATGTATTAAATACACAGAATAATTTGCCTCCCAAATTGTTCAGATGGATACATTTGATCTCGCTATGGAGATGTGAAGACAGATTTTCTAAGTGATGTTGTCGGTTTTGTTTGGATTTGGATATTTTTTAATCAAGACGTTGGAGTATTCGTGACAATTGTGAGCTCAGTAATTAACTAGCCAAAACACTTTTGCTGCCCAGAAATACATAAAAAAATACTTCAGAGATCCCATGTATCAAAATGATTTCAACTCATCATTTTCATTCAATAACTAACTAATTCCATTGAGCAGTTTTAATAATTCCATTAATTTCTGCACATGTTCTCTGTCTCACATTGGTGAAATTCACCTTAAAATTTAAATAAAGTTTACATTCACATCAAAAGGTCTTTAAATTTCTGACAGTGATATTGTAGTGAGGGTTTCATTGCCATGATGTTGTTGAGTTTCATATGTCCTCATGTGAGGGCAACTTTGGGATTTGGTTAAAGATCTAATTGCAGCAGGCTAGGAAAAAATATTTTAATTGTATTTTCACATCTCTACTCAAGCATAAACAATTTAAGTTAAAGCATCGCAGGATGTGGCTTCCTGTAAAGCAGTGCTGAAACAAAAACACATGTAATCACTAGCAATAAACACAGTCACCCATACACATAAGCCATGAAGGTCATTTTCTCTCCTGAGACAAACCATTCATGTCTGATCTTGCACATCACTTACACAAAATAGACTACAGGCACGTTGCAGTGCGAGGGTATTTTAACCGGTGTTTAATCTCAGATTTTCACAAAGAAAAAAAAAATTACAATTCATCTAACAATGACTCTTGTACAACAACATAAATACTGTTTTGGAAAAATCCCAAAAATTGAGCAGTTTTTTTCTCCTCTTAGTCACTTTCTGTAAACATTGAAAAATGCAAATCAAGTCTTCTCAGTTCTCAACAAGACAATATCTAAATAACAACAACAGTTCCATCTGTGAGGCTTGGCCGCCTCAGTCTGCAAAGTATGTAAATGGGATCAGCGAAAATGTTGACCCTTTCCTTTTTTCTATTTTTTGTTTCTGTTACTTTCACTTTTCTAATCTTAATGTTCAAAGGAGTCAACTTTGTTTTCAACTCAGCAGGGTGTAGCAGAGGAAGGGATGGTTGCAATCAGGCTCCGTTCATCAGAAAAGGCTAGTCAGTGTGGTCTGTGACGGGCTCCTACACTCGTGAACGTCCATGCCGCCTGCGACTGAGGAAAGCACAGAGGTTACTGTCGGCATAGTGGGGTTGGTCAAGTCTGTCAGGGTGGTGGGGGTGCTGGAGGGGCTCATGGAAGCATTTGAGATTTCAGAGGCCGGTCCTGACGGCGTGCCTCCCGGCAGTGTGGAGCCGTCGGAGGTCTTGTCTGCACCAGTGCTTTCTTGTCGCAGAAGGTTCCTCCTGAATTTGGCCCGAGCGTTCTGGAACCAGACCTGCAAAGTTAAATAAAATCATTTGCAGTATCGTCCAGTGTATTTAGTAATCACATTCACACAGGTTCACAACATGTTTATATTTTTACAGTATCATACATAAATACACACGAATAGGATCACAGATTGTATCTGACTGCACCTACAAATATTTTCAATATTATCAGAACAATTGTTACAGCTGTAAAGCATGAACATGTGCACAATGTGCTGCTTTTTCCAAAACAATAAAATCACATTTAAGTAGTTGTGGATGTGCAAGCAAATGTGACAAAAACAAATCAAAAATTAACCTTGATAGCTGCAAGTAGCAAATGAAAATGCTGAATTACACTTCTATTCATGTTCTTTTCTTTCAAACAAAAAAAAAGAATCCCTGTCTGATTTTCACTTACAACTGTACAAAAATGAATTACGGGTTTTCAAATTAAGAAATGAGTGTCTTTCTCAGTGTGCTTTGTAATTGTGTGTGCCTCCCTATGCAAGACAAAGATGAATGAAAACCCTATACAGCGGAGGCTGAGAAATAAAGCGCCAGACTGTCTATTCAAGTGTGAAAGTGTCTTCATTTTCAAAACGCAAACCCATTCAACCAGTCAATCCACATAGCACCCATATCCGCGAAATCTTGGAAACACTTTCATGACAAAATAAGCATGCACGCACTTAGCAAGTTTGAAACCTTTCAGCAGCTCAACATTGTTCAAGTCTTCTATGATAGCTTTTCAGCAGCTCAACAATGTTCAAGTCTTCTATGATAGTTTTGCTCTCAATATACGCTAGGCCTCGTTTGCAACACAAACATGAACTTGTGCTTCCACACAGTCACAATTGACCAATGGCATGTGATTGCACACCTGACACCATCGTTGCACCGGGCAATGTAACTGCAGGAGAAGAACTTTTCACTTTTCACCCATACAAAGTTAGTCATGACGAAAACGAGAATGCTGCCCAAGAATACAAGGTGGCTTACTTTACTCAAGAGCAAAACACATAGTGATAGATGACATCACGCAATTACACTATATTAAGTTGAAGGGGACGGACATTGGATATTAGCATTAGCTATAAACGCTGTGAGCCTGTACACTGATGCTTGTTTTTTTTTTTGCTTGTCTATCTTGCAAAATCTGTCCCTACGCAAATAAACATGAAATGAAATAGAAAAAATGCCATTCTGTGACCTGCAGCGTTGCTATATTATGCAGCACGTTGTAATTCCTGCACAGCAACTCGACTGGTTAAAAGTTTTGATACACTAAATTGAAACTCTTGAATCGCGCTGGATTGGATAAAGACACAACAATAATGATTTGTGAAAAGGGCGTCGGTCTCATTCTCAAAGAGCCACAGACTGCTGCTCTACACAGTTTAAAAACTCT
The DNA here is from genome assembly GCF_901709675.1 of Syngnathus acus. Lineage (NCBI taxonomy): Eukaryota > Metazoa > Chordata > Actinopteri > Syngnathiformes > Syngnathidae > Syngnathus > Syngnathus acus. The sequence continues at coordinate 16,059,905 of NC_051094.1, read as the reverse complement.
ACAACTATTACCCACCCTCCTTTATTTTTTATAACAAAGAGCGGAATTCGATTAAATTGAAATTATTGGTGAAATAATTTGACTGATGATTCGAGTTGAAAAATCTATCATGTGTCTTCATCTTCATCAACAAATCCTGCCATTATGGATGTAAAGCATGTTTAACTCTGTGTGTGTTAACTTAAATTCACAGACCAAGCAAACAAAAGTACATTTATCCTTCCATTATAATTATGTTTTACGCTGTTTGCCCTGCTTTGGGTCAGGTGGTGCCTATCCCAGTTGAATTTGGGACAAGTCATGTTACACCCTTGACTGATCGCCAGTCAATCACAGCTATAAACGGTATCCACTTCACATCATAAGAAGAAAAATAATTGTCTCAACAAAGCCTATTATTTTCAGACATAAAGGTAAATAAAATAGAGATGTAAGGTCTATAATGCAGCACAAATAAGACAGGAAAGATGTTAATAAATTCAAATGCAAATTGCACATCCTTCAGAAGATTCACACCCATTTATTCACAGTTGGCAAGTTGCCAGTTAATCTAAAACTTAAAAATTACATACACTATACAATTATAATCTTTCAAATGAAATGAAACGATTGAATTTGAATTGACGATTTTCCTTCTTTTTTCTCATTTTTATCGTATCAAATTCATCGTTTTCCGGTTATTCAGCAGCGGACTTGGCAACAGCCTCTTTGCCGCTGAGAGCAAGTGATGGAATCATGCATGCAGCCATGGGAAACGAGCAGGGGGAGAAGCATATCAGCTGGAATAGCAGGCATGAAAACTTGAAAGCATCAAAGCAAAACGACTGCTTTGTTTTCTGCAAACGTTAATTAAAACAGTAGAATGAATTGTCAAATTGTCTCGTCCCCGTGATGATTTTACCGCTTGACTGTGGAATTCTGTTGTAATCCCTCTTCTGTTACACTAAACAGCTTTTGGTTTTCATCCCTCATTCCTCATCATATCACTGATTCCCTTGACATATTTCATGCTTCCCCTTTCAGAAAATTGTCATTTATGCTTCAACATTGTGCTACAATTTAAATATAACAAACAAAATATTTTTTTTGCATCATTATTTGCTCAGAGTGCGGTTTTCACCACATGATTAGTAAATGCAATGCAAAAGAGATGTTGAGCCAGTTGTGCTTCTTTTCAGGACAAAATATGAAGAGTTTATTTAGAGTGTTGTTCTACAATTTGGCCCATCAGTGTTTATAATTTGTTATATAATGCGTTTCTCTGACTTTGCTTTTAAACACCAACAAAAACAGAAAGATTGAGACATAATGGAAGTCAAGCCTAGCACTTTTAATTTAAGAGCTTTCACAAAAAATGTGAAATTTACCGTTTGTGCAATAAAGCTAAGTGTAAATTTAACCATTATCTGTAGTATTTGGCTGAAAATTATTGGCAGCCCAAAGACTGGAAGCCATGGAGATCACGTTGAAGATGTTTTACAGCAGACACCTTATTGCATAATGTATTTGTTTTTTGTCGTGCAACACTCACTTTTGGCTTCAGTAAGTGAAAAGTATTCTCCGTTTGCTTGGCTTAAGACATCTGAATATGTGGCAGTGTATAAAGGCGATATTAAAAAACCCAGCCTGTCCGAAACACATCTGGACCTAACTTAATTTATTGTAATGTGTACCTGTAAGACCCGCTTAGTGAGGCCTGTCTTCTGGGCGAGCTGCTTGAGGTCCTTGGCGTCTGGGTTATGGTTGATGGCAAAGTAGGACTTCATGGTTCTCAACTGGTGGTGTTTGAAGGATGTCCTCATGCGCTTGGTTTTCTGACTGGAGCTATACTGGGAATCCCTGTCCATAGACTCGCTGTCATTCTCATTGCAGCTCAACGCTGCAGGCCAGCAGGGAACAAGAAAAATAGATTATTACACAGCGGGAAGAGTGATCTGGTCATTAAACGTTGTCATTTTTATTTCTATTTGTTGTATTCATTCCCAGCATCTGCCGGCATCTTATGGCTTTAATGTGCCAGTAGTAACAACATCCTCTCAAGCTTGGCACATAAATCCAATAACCAAAGACTAGAATGTATGTGCAGTATTTATGTAAATTAGATGAGCGTGGGAAATATGTCATTTAAAAAAAAATTGAATCACAGTATTTTTAATTTCCCAAAACAACCAAGTCCCACTTGAAACAGTGCCGGTGACGTTAGTTACAGCTACATATCCTCTAAACCTTGTTGCTCTGCATCTTCTTTCTGTCTTTACCAGGAAGAAGTGCTAGCCAAGCTTTAGTACACACTCGCTCATATTTGTCCCAGTCTGCAAATTTCTTGGCACTGGCCAAAGTGTTGCTGCGTGCATAACAGTTCGTGTTCAATATCTTAACGCTGCAAATGATGAATATCAAGTGAGTGAAAAGCATCAAAACAACACTTCTCTTAATTAGTGCATAAACACCACGCAGAACAAATGCTGCCTTCTACAAAAAACATATGCTGCAGTATTTTTAACCGAAAGCAATCTGAGAGTGTGTCTGATGGTCGCTTGCTTCTGCGAGTCTCATCGAGTGTGTTCAGAAGTTAATGCACACGCGCCACGTGAACCCTCGTATTTTCTACGGTACAGGTGAAGTTGGATGTGGTTTCTGGTTCGAAGCAGAAGAGGGCGCGCTGCATCTTTACTCTCGTTTTTTTTTTTATCTAAATGGACAAGGAAATGTTTTCTGACATGAACAATCTACATGACCAACCTAGGTATTTAATTCATATAATCGATTTTTAAAAAAAGATAGAAAAACAAAGTATTTTTAACATCAGCACTGTTTTTTTTTTTTTCAAGAAACTTTTTTTCCCCCAAGAACACGCCGCAAACGCACGCACACGCGCGCGCACTTCTCATGTATAAAGTTGATTGAACTGTGTGCGCGTATAATGTATTACAAACGGTATATGACAAAACCGTGGCAATAATAACCTTCATCCAGCCATCCATTATCAACACAGATTGTCCTGGTCAAGGTTGCTGGTGGTGGAGTCTATCCCAGCCGAAATCGGGCGAAAGGCAAACTAGACCCTAAACTGGTCGCCAGCCAGTCGCAGGGCACATCCAGAGACGAACAATGAACAGCCAACAATCAATCCCACGCTGTTCACCCACAAATCAGGCGGATGTACCTCTACATCATCAGAGCTTTAACTTGGAATCCCTCAAGCAAATAGTGCTCTATGAAACTGATGAATAACAATGAGAAAGCACAATGAACAACATTGGCCACGTCCCAGTGCAAAAAACCTGCGTGTGCGTGCGTGCGTGCGGGGGGGGTCTACAGATGTCTATGGAGCCAGACAAGTGGAAAAGGTGAATGCTGGCGGAACATCAAAAAGTTTCCCTTCTAATCCCATGGAGGACAATAAACTAATGCTAACTTTAAATCATACATATTCCTGTCTTGTTAGGTTGTTAGGCTAAGTATTAACTCTGTTAGTGTGAAGTTGGTTCTGTCTTTACAAATACCAACTAATGGTGAAATTGTGCGTGTTTCCAGAAATGTGTACTCAATGCATTGCGCGACTAATCTATTTTGTAATATGGTTCTCGATTGTGCGTGTAGCGAAAATATTACTTTCCTTTGTTTGGACAGTTTATTACTGACGTCCATAATGCGACTTCAAAATCAAAACGTCGTTAGTTTGAAGGCATAAGATGTCTGAGCTCGAGAACAACTAGGGCAAGTACCCCACCGTAAAGGGCTGAACGTAACTTTATGGAAACTATATTGTCCGCAAAATAAAACACGCCCTCTCAAACACGCCATTGTGAAGGAGCTGCTGATATAAATTTGACAAACATTAAGAGATAGGCTACTGCTCCCCCCCATTCCAACTCATAAAAAAGTCGATTGATATTGGCTGGTCACGTAATAGCTCGAAGCGTAATAACCTACTTTGCCTCGACTTTCATTTGCATATCATTGGAAATAAAAAGATAAATAAATAAAACTATAATAAATTTTGTTGAGTTTTCAGATTTTACCTTTTTTTTTTTTACTTACAAGTTAAATAACCTGCTGTCCCCTATCCGTTTTTTGCTCGCTATTTATTTATTTATTTATTTATTTATTTATTTATTTATTTGACTTATCAAAGCTCTTCACGTGTCCTTCTTACCTGCGTTATATGCTGCGAGCTCTGCTCCGGGTCCAGGGCTCTTCCTTTTCCTGGGCCGGCCTTTCTGCACTGTCCCCACTCCGTTGAAGTAGGATAGTCCGAGCGTGTTGGCCGGGCCCAGGCTCTTATGTGGCACCACATCCGCGTGATTAAAATGTGTCTGATAGTCTCCCTGGATGAGAGTCTCGAAGTGCAGCCGACAGTACACCAGACTGTCCTTCATGCCAAAGTGGTCCCCGGTGGTGAGCATCTTGCTGCAGGTAGTGCATGTGAAGCAGTTGAGGTGGTAGACTAGATCCCGGGCGCGCATCACCATCTCCGAGGCAGAGATGCCGAGATGACAACGAGCGCATCTCTGCACCGAAAATCTTCTGCGGGCGACACAGAACCCCATCAGCGGCTGGAAACGCATACAATCGAGCTCAGGGGGCTACCGCTCTGACACGACACGCCACTGTGGCGCGGTCATGCAGCCAACAGGCGAAAGTTTTTTCTTTAACACGCGAATTTTTTATTACTACAGCGTGAGGCAAATATATATAGGAGCGGTTTTGAAAACAATAAGAAAATATTCGAGTGAATAAAACTTTCTTTCTTTCTTTCTTTCTTTCTTTCTTTCTTTCTTTCTTTCTTTCTTTCTTTCTTTCTTTCTTTCTTTCTTTTATTAGCCTACTGGACTGCGTAAAGGTGGGCAGTCAAGGTAAGCCAGAACACAGTAATTGATCAAGTTTCAACTTTCTTTCATTTTGTATTTTGGGGCGTATTACCATTTGTTTCCCTGCAGTGTGTTTCAGACTAAACGGCACACATAATGGCCCCCAAAATGTTCATTCATATAAACAACAGCAGAAACACTTTAAAAAAATATATTTCACTCGTGCCTGTACTTTGACCTAATTTCAAACAAAAATTGGACCGACCCACTACTGGGGCAATTCGGCCCAATTGGATCGTTTTTCAACCAAACAACTAAAATGTTGCGGTTGTTCTGTAAGACAAAATATGTTTTGTACAAATGAACCCAGAAAGTAGCAGGTCGGACCAATATTTTACCAAAATATTTTTTTTTAATTCCAAATGTCGTTTTTGGGGGGGGCCAAGACGAACAGCATGAGGGGTCTTGTGGGTTCAGCGTGGCTGCAGGGCCTTCCTACCTGTAATAGTCCTCCTTACAGTAGATGCTGCCGTCCTTGCTGAAGCAGGTGAGTTCCGACTCCAGGTTGAGTTTGCACTCGCAACACTTGAGGCAGCGCATATGCCACTGCTTGTCGACAGCCAGCAGGTAGTAGCGGTCCGCGATCTTCCTTCCGCAGCCTGCGCACAGGGCCACGCGCTCTGTTGTCAGGCACGGCATGGCCTGTTGTCAGCGGGGAACACGCACGAGGACGAAGTCAGCACGTCAGACACTTGGTGTGTTTGCAACATCTCGTTAAGCATGGACCAAAAACAGGAGACGTTCGTTCGATTTTCGATTCAAACACTAGTTCATCTTCACAATTATTATGAATTCTTAAAAAAGTCTTGATTTTTAATGAGTACAGACTCAAAAATGTAACACTCTCATAAAAAATCACAATAATTAAACCTGCCAGACATCCTTTAAAAAAACTGAATCATAATTCATGATTGCAGTCAATATTTACTTCATTATTGTTATCATTATACTGATGATGATTATTATAATATTTATTACTATTTGTATGGAACAAATTACTTGTCCCCAAAACAGCACAGCTCACATTTATATATCATTCGGAAATTGAATGTATAGTTCAATTTATAGGTGACATTAAGTTGTTTTATAGAGGGACTATCATGCAACAAATATTATTGTCGAAGTAAGTTATGTATTTTAGAATTTCCCCAAAAATACCGGTATACAAATTACTTTAGTGTTCGTTTCTATTTTGTTCATGATTGTTTCTCATAGGAAAATCCACACATGCAGCTTTCCATTTTTTGATATTTGATTTATTTATTTGATCGATGTATGATAATAATAATATTTTATTATTATTATTATTATTATTATATAGTTGTAATGCGTATTTGTGACTTTATGCGAGTAAATATTTTTTTAGATCGTTTTCGATGTCGAAGTCCGTGGTGGAAGTTTGCTGCCTTTGCATCCACGAAAGCACTGCAACATCAACTATTTGATGAAGATTGAAGTTTCTTCACTGAAATCTCAGAGGCCGCTATGCAGTGTGCTGTAACAACCCCCAAAAATGAAAGAAATTGCTCATACCGTCTCCGACTCGCCCATATCGATAGCTGAGCTGATGGCCGCTGACTCGCTCTTCCCTCTCCGGTCCATTTCTTCCACCACGCCGTGCACGTCGCCTCCGGGGAGGCCATGGAAAAGCATTGTTGCCGCCGATGGGAGAATACTAAAACTATTCTCTTCGGATCTAAAAGCCAAGATGTCCATCAGAAGAAAAAGCCACTTGCGGTTGTGTCCTTTATTTTTTCAGGCTTTTCCTTGTTGACGCGACAAGTTAAAAATCCAGATCAGGGAGGAAAAAAATGAGGGAAAATTGGACACGTGTTCTCCTTACTACTTATGATCCGCCAATGGAAACTCTTTTCCGGATATCATTCATTCTGATTCGGATTATTCATTCGCAATTAACAGTGACGTTTATGAATTTTGTCTCCGTAGTGTTCTACATTTTTTCTATGACTAACTGATATTGCTAACATTTCTGCCATAAATAAAACGTACCAAACGGCCGGGCTATGTTGCTCTTGGTTCCGATGTCTTCTCCACTAAACCAGGGAGTGAGATTTCAGAATTCGAATCTCAAAATTCCTCCCCTTCACTCCCCTTTACTCTGTGCAGTTTGAAGGGAAGCAGCGGAGAACCCCTGCATCTCCCAATTAAAAAAAAAAAAAAGAACAAAAACAAAAAATAATCCAAATGATTTGAAAACGTGGGCGCAGCTCCCTCTTCTTTAGGTTCAACAGTCCGGATGTTATGTCAAACTATGTGTAGATGACATTAAAAAATAAAATAAATTAAAAAAATTATTTGCATTGTTCAGTCCCCTCTGAGACAAGCGTTGTTTTTTCCTCTCTTCACGGTTGCCTGTTTACATTGCTGTTATGTCTCCTGCCAGAGAGGCCGCATAACACGTGCGTACAAGAGGAGGAGCTGTCTACTTGTTTCTTGCCCCCCTAAATCGCCGAGCCTCTTTCTCACATCCACTTTAGACTCCTGCTCCTTATCAACGAGGCCTCGTTGCGTCATGACGCACCGGGTGAGTTCATTGGCTGGGCCGCCGTCATCGAAGTATACTCCGAGTTACTTGAACGAGCGAGAAGCCTGGTAGCACCACGTCTCGTCTCTTCTCGGTTAAAACGCGTGGACCGCCACACACACCGGCAACTGGAGCTCAAATCCTGCGACGAAATAAGAGACGGGCTGTGCGCACAAAACACGTCTGTTGGGACCTTATGACGCAAAGTTTCTCCCAGCAACCTCACTATGGCAGCAGTAGTTGATGAATTCTCCGTTAGCTCCCCTCCCCTTTGTTTGCATTTATTTTAAAAATTCCTTTCAAACAGTCAAAAACACATGGGCTGTTATTATCTTATATTATACAAATTATTCTTCTAATTATTCCGATTATGATGATGAAGATTATAATAATAATAATAATTATTATTATTATTTAGACTCCTGCTCTAATTATTATTATTATTATTATCAATGTACAATGTGTCTCAATATTAGGACGCCCCTCGATCCCTCCTCAAAATTTCCCTCACAAAACCAACGAAAAAAAGAGGGGGCGGGGGACAGTCACGTCCTGGACTTGATTTAATTGTCATTTGTGCATTTGTGAGCAGACAGCGAGCACTTGGTTTAGCAACAGGGACTACACCACCGAGAGGAACTGATCCACTCATTCTAATTAGCTCTCCGCTCTTAATTGGGCGGGGACGAATGGACCTGGTCATCAGTGCTCTCAAGGAGAAGTTTGATCCGGCACGCATAGGGATAAAATGACAGGTTATTACATCACCGCTTTGCCTTTTGTTCACCTATAAAAAGGTACATCGACCGTATAAGGCTGATATGGTATTTTTGGCTGTCCATTCTTCGGCAAAAAGAGTAATAATTCACAGTTTTCCTGGTATTTTCAAATCCCTTGCTGCCCCTGGCTTTTTTCAGAAATAGTCTATCCACTGTCACCCCCTCCTCCACATAAAAGCTCGCATTTAGGCTATTGTGAGGTTTTATAGCACAAATATGATGTTAAGCTCCTAAATCCTTATGCAAACTACCTGGTGTAATACCCCTAATTGAATACATGCATATGTATCATCTGAATTTTCGAGCCGCTAGATGGCTGGCTTTATATATTAAACATAGCGGGACAGGGCATGTCTGCGGGCGTGTATGAAATATGACATTAAGTTGCCGTGGAGGAGTCAAAGGATGTGGGACATTTACGTGTATTTGTATCCTACGAGTCAGATTTGCTTGTTTTCGAGGATTAAATTTAAGATCGGAGATAAAAAAAAGAAAAGAAAGCCACGATTTACAACTGTTAGTATATGCGATCAATTAGGATAATGTATTGTGGTTTAAAATGTGATGATATCTCAACTGTTTCTATATCAAGCTTGAGAGCTGAAGTTTAGTGCATCTAGACATTAAAAGTTGTAACCCCTGATGTGTGCGTCTCTCTCTCTCTCTCTCTCTCTCTCTCTCTCTCTCTCTCTCTCTCTCTCTCTCTCTCTCTCTCTTTCTCTCTCTCTCTCTCTCTCCCTCTCTCTGTCTGTCTCTCTCTCTCGCTCTCCCGCTCTCTCTCTCTCTCTCTCTCTCTCTCTCTCTCTCTCTCTCTCTCTCTCTCTCTCTCTCTCTCTCCCGCTCTCTCTCTCGCTCCCTCTCTCAAACATAGCACATTGGCCGCATTCTATGACGGAATGTAAGACATTTCAAAAGGTAAACGGTTAATAAAATTTGTCTCTACGCGATATACACTCTTTTGGTCAACATTAATCACAACTTGACCTACATCAACACACACACCCCACACACAAAAATAAAATAAAACTAAGCGCATCGGACATATAATGCATATTTCCTATTTTTAAATGAAATCCCGTGGGTGCAAGCCATTTTACGGATAATCACTTACTGGCTCGATGAAAGACCGAAATGACATTCATTCATTCTTCACTAATATATCATTTTTGCCAACACTGGAAAGGAATTAAACAAATGACAGATTAACATAAATTCCATAAAAACTGAAGGCTCACGCAGGCGCGCGCGCAACACGCGTTTTGAATTGGGACTACCAGAAAGATAATTCACTGGAAGAGAGATGAGGTTTAAGCGATTCTCTTTCTCGGTTTTGTCATATTTTTATTCAACAACAAAAGTTTGTTATAGTAAAAAAAAAAAGAAAGAAAACGGCACAGTTGCCGGCTGTTCTCTCATGAGGAAAAACACCTTCCTTCTTTTTGTGAGCGGATCTGATAAAAGTTTCAAAAAGATGAGCTGATATATTCTTTGTTTTTAGTACACCGTAAAGATGTTTAATTGGGTAAATCTTAAAACATGCCAGAGAGTACAAGCCCTAATGACCACTGTGCAACTAATAAACAGCGTGAGCAGCTATCTTAAAACACTGAGGAAAGAACAGTGTGTGTGTGTGTGTGTGTGTGTGTGTGTGTGTGTGTGTGTGTGTGTGCGCGCGTGTGTCTGTGAAGGGGGTCAAGTGTGTGTGCGCGTGCGTGCTTGTGCGCGCGTACGTGTATGTGTGCGCATGCCTGCATGTTGTGGCAGTGTTTGGGCTCATCCACGACTAAAATGCTGATGCAGCTTATTACTCCTTGTCCCATAATGATTTACAAACAAGGCAGCCATCAATAGCACAAATCTGCATCTCTCAGAAAAACATCACCCTCGTCAAGCTCCTGGCATCTTTTTGATCTCACCAACATTTTTAATTGTATTTTGCATAAAGGTGCCAAACTATCGGGTGTGTGGCCTTAATGGGATGCCGCTGTGGAAGTGGGGGAGAAGGTTACACACTCTCTGAGGAGAGTTGCGCTGTAATTAACAGGGGGAACAAAGCAGAAAAACTAAAAACACATGAAAGGCAAGAAGCAGATCACCTTAATCACTGTACATACTCAGTCGCATACACTTCGAAAACAAGCATATAAGCAAGCTTTCATAAACACAAACACACGGGAGTTCAAACATCACACATGTGTCTTAACACATCAACCTCCCAGGAGCAGTGTTGTTTCTCATAGGAATACCATGCATACAGTACAAATGATGTCCAACTCTTGAGAATGCACATCTGTGAACTAAAAAGTCATTCCAGGTCATAAAACTTCATACACCTCATAAAGCTGACTGAGAAAATACCAGAGCTGTTATATGGGCAAAAGGTGCTCACTTTGAAGATTCTAAATCAGGGATGGGCAAACAATCAATATGTCTCATAATTTAGATTCTACATTAAATCATTGATTATTTTGCATTTTTCTTTCTTTTGCACTCTTTCTTCATGATGTTGATGACTTACATATTAATCTACACTGAATTAGAGGATATTTCCAAACATTTGATTGGTGCTGTATCTCTATATATACAGTCAAACTTAAACATACCATTGCTTAAACATACAGATATTTTAAAATACTGTACATACGTAAATGTATTTACACACACATATATACATACATACATATATATATATATATATATATATATATATATATATATATATATATATATATATATATATATATATATATATATATATATATATATATATTTGTTGTCCAACCAAATTATTGTTGTTAATAAATAAAAGAACAACAACAAAATATTTTGTTGAACAACCCTTTTGAGACAATCACTGCAATCATATAGTTTCTGACAGAAACATGTGCCACTGTCATCAGGTATTTTTGCTCACCTTTTGTCCACAATGTTCGTTATCTTAAATTTGAAGGGTCTCTAGATGATAAATTGCATCTCCTTGCACAGATGGGATTTAGATCAGTGCTCGGAGAAGGCGACTTCAGAAGATTCCATTGTCTTGATGGTATCTATGGTTTTAGCTGCGTGTATTTGGGTCAACATCCTGTGGCAAGACCCATAACCTGCAATTGAGACCACGTTTTTTTGACACTGGGCAGCACAATTCTCTCAAGAATACCTTGATAGTCTCAAGATGCCATTGAGCCCTGCACAGATTAAAGAAACCCAAAGCCAGATTTTGCAAAGCAGGCCCAGAACACGACTCCCACGTTTGACAGAAGGGACACCGTTGTTGTTTTTTGCACACGAGGCACAGGAAAATTTGTAGATACCTTATCAAAAAACAAAGAACCCACAATCATTCCGGAAATAACAGAATTTTGAGACTGAAATTTGCTGAAATTCAAATTGACAAGCCACAATGCTCCTGGGACAATGTATCTGTGACCTGTGTGGATTTGGCATGTTCACCCTATGTTTATGTGGGTTTTTGAAGGTGTCCAGCCTTCTCCAACATAGCCAGAAACATGCATTGTAGATCAATTGAAGACCTGGGTGAAGGAACATTTGATAACACTGATAATGAAAACAATAAGAAAAAAAATATACTATATAGACTTGTGATCTGTTAATTTAAATTTGTACATGTTTTTTTTTTTTTGTTTCATGTATGTGTTGTGTTGTGTTTTTGTGCTGCATGTTTTGCTTGTTAGTTTCTTTTTTGTTTCCATCTGTGCTCCTCAACTTGGTCCCATTTTTATATCAATCTGCTCCCTCAGCCACTCGTGTCTTGTCCAGATATTTATCGTTGTCATGTCAGTTTGTTTGTGTTTAGTTACCTGGTTTCGTTCAGCCCTTGTCGGTTCATTGTTTGTTGCTTCCATTTTTGTCAATGTTGTTAAGGTCTGTTGTTATTCACACTTCCCAGGTCATGCTTCCATGTGTGGTGAGTGTGTTTGTTTTGTGTTAATTTAATACTTTGATTTGGATTTGTTGTTCTTTGTTAAAGTTGTACTTTTGGTCACTCTCTGTTTTGTGTGCTGTTTATGTTTTGTTTAATAAATTCAATTCGAGTCTCCTGCAACTAATTCTTCCACTGCGCCTTACCTTTTTCTCCTCAAATAATTTATGCCTTTAAAGTTGTTATCATATCTCCAGGGTATTAATGAGGCCAAGGAGGAAAGCTGTGATGATGACCATAGACCCAAGAATTGACCTTGCAAGGTAGGGGAGCGGTATGTGTTTCTCTATCTAGGTTGCTCGGTGTACAACGAGTCTCTAAATGGTGAATACAATACACATGACAATAAGTCAACATCAATAAATATAATAAATAATAAAAATAACTGAATGAACACCAAAACTGAACTCTGAAGAGGCTTCCAAAGCCGAAGCAATAATCTCCCTCTGCACAATTTTCCACTGCCTCTGCCTCCATCATGCAATATCAAAGCTATGGTTGAGTACACAATTCATTGTTTGTAGTAAAGAATTTTGATGCCCTCCAGTTTATGGCATCAAAACTCAAAGATGATTCTCTGTAGTATGTGCTCACTGCTCTCGGCTCCAGCGATGCAGCCAACAAGGTTTCTACATTTATCAGAATTACCGTATTTTTCCTTACTACAGATCGCTCCGCAGTACAAGTCGCACCAGCCATAACCAATCAATCAATCAATCAATCAACCAATCAATCAATCAATCAATCAATCAATCAATCAATCAATCAACCAATCAATCAATCAATCAATCAATCAATCAATCAATCAAGCCAACTTTTTATTTGCCAAGTTTGAGCATGCTAAACAAGGAATTTGACTTCGGTAGATCTCAGCCTCTGGACAACATTTAGGTAGCTAACAACATTCAGGACGACATGGGCAAAAATGGACAATTATTCTCAAACATCCCCTGATCTTAAACTCCCAGGAGGGCAAGGAAAAACTCAAAACTCCTACTAGAGGAAATGAGAAACCTTGAGAAGAGACCATAGATGGGAGGATCCCTCTTCCAGGATGACCAGGCTACAATGGATGCAGAGAGGACACATAGTACACATAATATGGACAATCCAAAGGTAAAGCATCGAGAGCAGGATGTTATTGCACAATAATGTCTCTGAGACTCTATGAGTGGTGTGAGGTCATCAGAACGACAGCCTGGGGGAAGAAGCTGTGTCTGTGTCTGCTGGTTTTGGCGTACAGCGCTCTGTAACGCCGTCCGGAGGGGAGTAATTCGAACAGACTACGACCTGGGTGAGAAGGGTCTGTAGAGATTTTACTTGCATGTTTCCTGGTACTGGACAGATGGGAGGTTGGTCCCGATTATCTTTACTGCAGTCCTGATTGTCTGTTGCAGTCTGTGCTTGTCTTGTTTGGTGGCCGATCCAAACCAGACAGTGCAGAGGATAGACTGGATGATGGCAGTATAGAAGGTCTTCAGCAGCTCCTGTGGGAGGTAGAACTTCCTGAGCTGTCTCAAAAAGTACAGCCTCTGCTGGGCCTTCTTCCGGACAGAGTCTATGTGGCTGGTCCATTTCAGGTTCCGAGAGATTGTGGATCCCAGGAACTTGAAGGTGTCTCTGGAGAGAATAGCATTACTGTGGATAGTGAGGGGTGGAAGTGGTGAAAGGTCTTTCCTGAAGTCCACTGTCATCGCCACGGTCTTGAGTGGGTTCAGCTCCAGGTGGTTTTGGCTGCACCAGTGGACCAGCCGCTCCACCTCCTGTCTGTACGCAGTCTCGTCACCGTCCCGGATCAGTCCGATGAGAGTGGTGTCGTCGGCATACTTCAGGAGCTTCACAGAAGAGTTGCCTGAGGAGCAATCGTTAGTGTGGAGAGAGAAGAGCAGTGGGGAGAGAATGCATCCCTGGGGGGCGCCAGTATTGGTGGTCCGGGTGTCGGATGTGATGGTCCCCAGCCTCACATGCTGTCTCCTGTTGGTCAGGAAGCTGGTGATCTGCTGACAGGTGGAGGCAGGCACCGCGAGCTGGATGAGCTTCTGGTGGAGGATGTCAGGAGCGATGGTATTGAACGCCGAGCTGGAGTCCACAAACAGGATCCTGGCGTACGTCCCTGGGGTGTCCAGGTGGTGCAGGATGTAGTGCAGTCCCATGTTGACCGCATCGTCCACCGACCCGTTTGCCCGGTAGGCAAACTGCAGGGGGTCGAGCAGGGGGCCCGTGATGTCCTTCAGGTGGTTCAACACTAACCTCTCGAAGGATTTCATGACCACAGATGTCAGGGTGACAGGTCTATAGTCATTCAAACCTGTGATGGCGGGCTTCTTGGCCACCGGTACAATGATGGAGCTCTTGAAGCACGAGGGCACCTCACACAGCTCCAGGGAACGGTTGAAGATCCGTACAAAGGTGGGTCCCAGTTGCTCAGCACAGACTTTCAGGCAGGAGGGCGACACGCTATCTGGGCCTGGTGCCTTCCTGACCTTTTGTCTCCGGAACATCTGACACACCTCCTCCTCGCGGGTCTGAAGTGAGGGCGCGGCTTCTGTAAGAGAGAGAGTAGGTGATAACGATGATGGAGGTGTGGACAGGGGGGTTATGGGGGGAGGTGTGTATGGTGTGTATGTCGATTGTGATGCAGGAGGTCCTGTTGTGTGGGTGGACCGTCAAACCTGCAGTAAAACCAGTTTACCTGGTTTGCGAGCCTTGGGTTCTCCACAGGACGGGGGATTGGTTTCTTGAAGCCCGTGATGCTCTGCAGACCTTTCCACACTGTTAAGGGATCAGGATTGGCAGAGAGGTGTCTCTCCAGGCTCTCCCCATAACACCTCTTGGCTTTCCTGATCTCCCGGTTTAGTGTGTTCCTGGTCCGCCTGAACAGGTCCCGGTCCCCACTCCTGTAGGCCTCCTCCTTGGCTTTGCGCAGCATCCTGAGGTTTGGTGTAAACGAAGGTTTGTCGTTGTTGTACGTGCAGAAGTTCTTAGTCTGCACACACAAGTCCTCACAAAAGCTGATGTATGATGTGACAGTATCGGTGAGTTCATGCAGGTCTGAAGTTGCAGCTTAAAAAAAAAACAATCGGTGCAGTCAAAGCAGGCTTGGAGGTCCTACTTTCACTCCACTGTCCACTTCCTCACAGTCCTCACCACAGGCTTAGAAGTTTTTAATTTCTGCCTATATATTGGGATCAGCTGAACTATACAGTGGTCCAAGTGTCCTAAAGCTGCACGGGGCACAGAGTGGTATGCGTCCTTTATTACGGTGTAGCAGTGGTCCAGTGTCTGTGTCCCTCTGGTGGGACACGTTATGTGCATAATATGCATAATAAAGAAGAAATAAACGCACTGGCGTATAAGTCGTAATTTTGGGGGAAATGTATTCGATAAAATCCAACACCAAGAACAGACATGTCATTTTGAAAGGCAATTTAAAATAAAAATAGAATATAAGTCACACTGAAGTATAAATCACACTTTTGGGGGAAATGTATTTGAGAAAATCCAACACTAAGAACAGACGTCATATGGAAAGGCAGTTTAAAATAGGAATAGAATAAAGGCAACAACAGGCTGAATATGGTATGCTAATGTTACATGACACATAAACACTGAACTGAGAAGGTGCCTGATGTAACATATTACGAGTTATTCACATAACTATAGCATAAATAACATGCTAACAAGTTCACCAAATCATCCGTGTCACTCCAGATCACTAAATCCAATGAAATCTTCATCCTCTGTGTCACTTTTAAACAGCTCCGCTAATACCAGAAGTAGAAGATGCGGTGCTTCCCCTTTTATGTTGTTTACGTCAGACTCATCATCAGTTACAGTTCCAATTATTCCACAGGCCTAGAGCGCTCTCTTGTGGTTTAGTGTGAAAAATAACATGGGAAATTATATAATGTGTTTATAATTTCACATATAAGTCGCTCCCGAGTATAAGTCGCACCCCCGGCCAAACTATGAACTTTTGGAAAACGGTGTCATTATTTAATGTGTCTTGTTCTCTCATTGTTGCTTTCTGTCCATGCCTCGCACGTTTACCATTCAGTCCAATTGGTTAAGGCAGATGACTGCTATACACCATCACAGTTCAAGGTTCCTTCCTTGTCGGTTTGTTGCCAAAGTACTTTTCCTGCTCAAAGTGTGGTTCAGTGTGGTTTTCTAATTTTCACAGACTAAACGACTGTGTTCCTCTTTTGCCTGCCACCTGTTACTTTGCCACCCAATTTGAATAAGAATGCCTTTCAGATTCAATCTAAATTACCTGCAAAAATATTGATCTTAAGTGGCACTGTCGTTTTATTTACATCTTACTTTGAAATGTGTTACCTTGTTTTAACATTTTTGTCAGGACTATAAACTGTTTCTTGAAATTTGCCACTAAAGATGATCGTGTTTTCATAACAGTTTGACTCTGGAATTAAATAATTGTGTTATACAAAACTGAAAAAAACGTTTCCACACCTAAACAAATGAGATTCAGTGCCCTGGAATTGATTACGCTTCACTTCCCTTCGATGTGAGTAGCAAGCCTTATAGGGGCTGTGCAAAATGTTTAGGTTTCTCAATTCATTTTAAAAATTTAATTTTAGTGATATGCAAAAAATATGGTGCATCATAGCAATGTAGATTTTTCTTTTTACATAATCATACGTATAATAATCGCTAATTGTATAACGTGTGTGCCTCACCCTACAGGATCCTGTCATGTCTCACCGCTATCTTCCTGCTTTGCACACCCAAAGGAGACAATCACCCGATCACAAACTTGGTGGATCGATGATGACAGAAACAAATGCAATGGAATTACTTTGTCACTTGAGGGAATACTAGAAGTTGGTGATGACAATTTGCTTAAAGCTATGCTGAAGAAATTGATGGTAGGCTTACTGACGACACGCGCGTCAAACTTAGGCTGACTACGCACCACCTGCATCAAACGATACTGCCACCTTTATTTTCTTCATATTTAATGCATAACAGCAAGCAGTAAATCATAAAATGGTGACTCGAGTATGTTAAGTGCAATGAAAGGCAATATATCCAGCCACATAATCATTTCCTTTTTGACATTATCAATTGAGTGTCTTCTGAGATCACAGCTGTATCCTGGCAGGAGATAATATTAGCTAAATCATCATAAAGAAAATTTGCCTTGTCGGTTTGTCGCTGTAAAATTTTGCACTGTTTTGTTTTGCACCATGCTCCCATGTAAGCCCCTGCAATCAGCCTCAGACTGCGAGGGTTACAAAAGAAGCTCATTCTGCCACAGGAGCCCCTCTTTGGAGAGTAATTCTAAAACTTACATGCCTCTTATTTGTTGGGTCAAAGGTTAAATTGCTGACCCTCCCCTCCATTCCTCCCTCTCACTCTGCTCACCGTGGCCAAGCTGTACCCTGAGTCTTATATTTACATGGATTAGAGTCCTTTCACGCTGAAGAAAGGGGCTGGTTCACAGTCAAAGCCCGAGGAGCAGTCCATGCTGCCCGAGTGGCCACATTATTCACTGGTAGACAATGACCATATTGTAGTTATGTGAAAAAGGAGGGGGTAGCAGGAAAGAGAAATCCCCCCTTTGCCATGGCAAAGTCCTACACTTGTGCCACAGAGAGGAGGGGCTGAGCCCCAATCGCTTTTTCAAGCAGAACAAACAAAGGCTGCCCACTGTGAACAAGATGAAGATGTCAAAAGCTTTTAGGCTGGGGGGGTGAGATGGGGTTTAGGGGATAAACCAACAAAACAAGTGAAAAGGTCTTTTCTCAAATAGATAAATCCAGCTAAGACTACATTTCCACATCAGATTTACACTCTTCTGAACGTCATTTCACCTCCCACTTGCATCATCGCTATTCTAAGGAACCTTATAGTACAATGGTGAAGAAGGTAGTTAAGATTTGGCCAGCGTTGTTGCTTATCATACTACGGTGCAGCATATGCAGCAAATCTGGACATCTTTTAAAATTCGACATGCAACTCAGGCCTTTAAAAATGTACAACAATCATCTTGCATTTAGAAGGACAAAGGCAAAACTGCAAAAGCAAATGATGTTAAAATGATATTGACAAACTCTACATGTAAGATTTTGACTGTACAGACTTAAAACAAAAGCAATTTTATGTTTGATGTTTGCTTTTTTTTTTTTTAGAATGTACATACATATATTGCTCCAAAACCTCAGAGGACAGAGGCCTTGTAGATTGAATGACATAAAAAGACCTGGTATACAATTCATATGCAAATGATTGCCATGCACTGACTCTGATTAACTCCCAGTGAGTTCATAGTTTCTCTGTTAACAAAGATTTAGCTCCTTTTGAGAGAAGCAGTATATTAAGTAGGGAAAGAGAGAGGGAAAGAGAACTGGTGGAGACCCTTACAGTAAAGCCCCCTCGGGACATAATACAACCTTCATCCTATCGGCTTAATCCGTCTTGCAGATGCAGGATAGATTCAGACACGGTACAGGGAAGGAAGAAAGGAGACAAAAGAAAGCAGCAGTTTTGTTTCTAATGCAATCCCAGCAGCAAAAGTCCTCCAAAACCCCATGACTGAACTGAGTGAATGACTTGGGTTTGAGCCAGTCAAGAGCTGTGTGCCCAGTGGACCTTATGAATAAGAATGAGTCACGCTGCTCTATAACACTGCCTGTATTAGGTTTTTAGGAACATTCGTACAGTACTGCCGTACCTGTGACCTCAGACTGGAAAAAGGAATGAAATTCAGTCCCTGTTAATTTCATAAGTCTGTATGTGTGGGTGTGTCTCCCTCGCATTCTCTCTCATCTGTCTGTCTGTCTGTCTGTCTGTCTGCCTGCCTGTCTGCCTGTCTGCCTGCCTGTCTGTCTGTCTGTCTGTCTGTCTGTCTGTCTGTCTGTCCGTCCGTCCGTCCGTCCGTCCGTCCGTCCGTCTGTCTGTCTGTCCGTCCGTCCGTCCGTCTGTCTGTCTATCATCCATCCATCCATCCATCCATCCATCCATCCACCCACCCACCTACCTACCTACCTATCTATCTATCTATCTATCTATCTATCTATCTATCTATCTATCTATCTATCTATCTATCTATCTATCTATCTATCTATCTATCTATCTATCCATTTTTTTTAACCTGCTTCTCCTCAAGAGGGTCGCAGGCGTGCCGGAGCCCATCCCAGCTGACTTTGGGCAGTAGGCAGGGGATACCCTGAACTGGTTGCAAGCCAATCATAGGGTACATATTGACGAACAACCATTCACACTCACACATACAAGCAATTTGGAGTGCTCAATCATCATGCATGTTTTTGGGATGTAGGAAACCAGAGTACCCGAAGGAAACCCTTTTGGGAGCACTGGACTTCCAGCTGAGTGTCGCCGTTTAAAGCACTTCCTTTTCGGATAGGTGGCGGATGTGGACTTTCGGGGAAATGTAAGTCAAATGAACACTCAACAATTTCAATTGACTACATAACCATGTAGGAAATAATTCATCTTCCATAAAACCTCTCGGAACACGTCGTGTTTGCGTATGCTGGTCACTGGTGAAAGGAAATAGATGTGACAGGGCACTTTGGCTGCAGACAGGCTGCTCATTTCTCTAAAATCTGCCACAGAGAGGCTAATCCTTGTGATATGTTGAAGTAGTCATAAGTAGATATGTCCATGTAAATTTTAGTGCCAATTGATAGCTGGTTTAAGTGATAGTCTTTATAATGATTTCTAATGGGGAAATTATGATCTCTTCCGTCAGTGACATAGTCAGGCTGATGTGTCAAATAAAGCAGACTCCACCCAAAAAGTGGGTGTCACTAAGCGTACCGTTCTTCTGTCAATAAATGGCGTTAAATCTCTTATGATTTTTTTTTCAGGGGGGGAATAGTAGAACTGCCATCATTTTTCCTATCACATAAGTGCTAATGTTGGGCTCGTTTTACTGTCCCTTTAACATTTAAATGCTACACCCACTGAGTTTCGGTCCACTGAATATTCTTTTTTGCCTCTCTTTCTTCTTAACATGCTATCGTTTGAGGTCAACTGGTGTGATGCTGACGTTGATGTCTTGCGGTATTCTAACGTCTTGCATTATGCTTGACATTTGCTGAGTCTTTGGAGGTTCTGTACAAATTTGACAGCACATTTAACCCTTGCATGGTGTTTGGGTCTGTGAAATCCGTTTTCAGTTTTGATCAAAAGAAAAATGAAACAATGAATTATTTCAACCTGAAATTCATTGGCGTTGGCTCATTTTCTGTGAATAACAAATCAAAACTCATTTTTCAATGACCACATGATGTACACCTCTCAACGCATTTATATTACATACAGGGTGTTTGGGTCCACTGTACCTGGGGCTAATAAAAGTGCGAGAGTGTAGGTCCTTGGTACTTTTGCTCTGTCTTCTACCTTTCTGGGGCTATTGATAGTGTTCTATGCTCCTTCTGCTCCTGCACTAAGTTGCAAGATTATTGAAAATTCGACTCCCAACATCAACTGCTTTTACATTCCCCCCTGCACATTTTACCCACTGTCTTGCAGGAACCAAACTTTAATTTCACATTCCTCACCCCACCGATTAATGAGGGTGTAACACTATAAATGTGGCTTTGCAAGTGTGGATCTCTCACAATTGATCAAGTTGGTCAGTTTATCGGCTAAGAGGGCCTTGCAATTGAATATGGAGAAGAAAGAACTTTCTGATAATGATGTTGAGAAAGAGATTTCTTTTGTGAATATCACATTTCTGAAAATCTTCCCGGTGACTTTGAAGAACAGGATGAGGTTGAGTACCAAGAAGTACCAAAACAAAGACGAAGAGCTTATCAGCAGTCAGCACCTGCCCAATACCACAATACCATCTGCCGAGCCTGAAGTAAGTGTGTGATGCTGTTTTAGTAAATATCAGACATTTATGCCTTGCAAGAGAGGTGTCAGTATAATATTTCTGATCTTTTTGTTATTCTAGGTTGTGGCCAACATAAAAAAAAAAAGAAACGCTGAGAACTTTGTGCTGTTTAATTTAAAAAACAATTATCTCTACCTTACAACTGCTAACATTATAGTGCAAGAACTTTAACAATTATGTCACATTAGCGTATTTAGATCTTCTTCTGCAATTAATTTTAAACCCATTCATGTGCAGGCTCCTCAGTGGTGAAAATGGCAGCTGGTAAAAAAGAAAAGAACATGGAAGATTCATTAAGTGAAATTCTCAAGTCGGACAGAGCTGGGTGCCCTCCGGAGGTATACACACCCGGAGGTTTATAAAATTAACTGGCTTTGAATGTGACTTTGTGCTTTTTGTACTGCTTCAATTTGAAGGCCTGGTCACTGAGCACCCTTAACGTTAGCATCAGCACCCTGCTTGGTAGTTCTCTGCTCGTGTGAAACCAAGAGAATGGCCTTTGTCAAGGTGTACTTGCTTCAATTCTCACTCATCACCCCTGGCACTGGGGTGTTAAATTATATGCTCCAGAGGACTCCAATCATATATTATTAGGCAAACGGATTCTGCACATGTCCCCTGCTATGACAGTTTCCACAGTCAAGGATTTCGACCTTTATTCCCAACCAAGTACCTCCTGCACTCTCTTTTGCACCCTTTGCAACACCACACACACGCACGCACGCACGCACACACACGCACGCACGCACGCACGCACGCACGCACGCACGCACACACACACACACACACACACACACACACACACACACACACACACACACACACACACACACACACACAATCATGTCCACCCCCTATCATTCTTCACCAATTCCTGCTCTCATTGAAAGCCTCTAAGTCGGTGACTGGGTGTGATCACAGTATAGTTGCTCGGGGTGTAAGACACCAGGCATCACAAGGATTTGACAGCACAGCCTTTGGCTCCTTCAACTCTCAGATGGCTTTTCTCTGGCCTCTGCTACCAAGCTAAAGAACATTCAACAAGCATCTGTAATTGAAGCCCTTTATAAAGTTGCAAAAGTAAGGCATTTTCAGCATCTTTTTCATAAAAATGCTCATTTTAATTATTATAATAATTCCTTGATCTTGATTGTCAGTTGAATTTTTTAAGATACACAAAACTCCTTCTTTGGTGCTATCTGTTTAGACGGATCCATCCATTTTCTACACCACCTATCGTGATTAGCTATATGGGTAACCCACACTTCATATCTTTTTTACAATCTTTGATAGCATGTTTCCTTGCCTCCATTGCTGCAAATCATTATTATTGTTGTTAGCATGTGATATTTGATTTTTGTTTTTCCAAGGAGACATATTGCACTGATTCTGTAGTGGTGCATGCTGCAAACTCCCATGCAGTCTGGATTCGATCCCCAGTCAGTGTCGCAATACCGAGCTATGGCCAGCCAAGGCAGCATAAAAAAGGTGTGAGTTGCGTCAGGAAGGGGCATCTGGTGTAAAGATATTGCCAAACAAAACATGCTAGTATAGTCGTTGTGACAACCCCTGATGAGACAAGCCCAAAGTCAGCATGGCACATTATGAAAATTGACTTTGTTTTTAATTGCATTTATACAAATATAGTGGTGCAGCTCGACACACAAGATTAATTGGTTTCATGACAAAGTGGTTTCATGACAAAGTGAGGCAAAACAGCTGGGATGTGTCTTGCAGTGAGGTCGAACCACACTGTTCTTTCTGAATCCGATATTTGACGAGTAGCCCAACTCTCCTTTTTTATGTGGGCTTTATAAAAGGGAAGCTAAGCAATATGATCCCCTTATCATTGGAACACACCCTACAGTTCTTGTTCTCTAAAAGCAGCATCAGAGTTACTTTTCCAGAATTCTTCTATACATATAGGCACATTTCAAACATGTGACTTGTGTATTGGAGCCTATTCAACATATTGTATGTAATTTTCCAATACATTTTACGGTGCAGTGGCTGTTAGCACATCTGCCTCATATTCAAATGGTTTTGGAGGCACTGACTCAAGAATCCAGCAATCACAGCTTAATATACAATATCCATATATTTTAACATACACTCCTAAAATAATTAATTTGAGGAAATATGTCAACATGCAAATGCAGGTTTGATTCCGCCTCCGGCCCTCGCTGTGTGGAGTTTGCATGTTGTCCCCGTGCCTGCATGGGTTTCCTCCGGGTACTCTGGTTTCCTCCCACATCCTAAAAAACAAGCATGTTAGGCCGATTGAGCACTCCAAATTGCCCGTAGGTGTGAGTGCGTGTGCGTCTCTGTGTGCCCTGCAATTGGCTGCCAATATTTATATATAATAGTTCAGAGTGTCCCCTGCCGACTGCCCGATGACTGCTCGGATAGGCTTCAGCATGCCCGGGATCCTGTGTGGATGAGTGGTAGGGACAATGGATGTCAATATGCTGTAAAACCCAAATTGACCAAAAATGTTGCAGTCGCCCCCTTTTCAAGCTTGTATTTCAAAATAGCTATATTACACAGTGTAACTGATTCAAGTAGTTAGTAGTTAGTCGTGGAGCAAGCTAGTGTATAGTGGTGGTTGGTTTTAATAGGGTGGCAGGGTGAAAGGAAAAGTGCTCAAACCTGCAACCAAAAGGTCTCAGGCCTGGAGTGAAATCTAACGCTTGGTCTGAATTGTTTATATGTACAATGAGGTCCTCAATGAAAAAGGTAAAGACCCAATGATTGTCACACACACGTCTGTGTGTGGCGAAATTTGTCCTCTGCAATTAACCCATCCCCGAGGGGAGCAGTGAACAGCAGCGCTGCCGCGCCCGGGAATCATTTGGTGATAAAGATTCAACTTGCAAGAAGTACATCAAGAAGAGCGTCACAGAACAGGAAGAGATCTACAATCAGAAGACAAAAAAGTTTATGAATCAATAAGCAGTTTCATATAAGATGTACTTTGTATTATTTTGAATTAAATATTAATATGTAGAAATAACTGGGCAGTACTAACACATTATCAGTCACGCTGTGAATTATAACTCAGCACAACAAATACATTCCTGATTCAGTCGCAATTTATTTTTCAGAATTTACCATGTCTTAGGTAAATAAAAATAACGACATAATCTTGAGTGAAGGAAGTATGCATAGTCTGCATCTCATGTGAATACTGTATCGGGGAGATCTGTGTCCTTGAGATCTAACTTTTAAGCATCAAACACTGAAAAGTCAAACTAATTGATGGCGCATCTGATTAAAAGAAGCCGCTAATGAGAATCGAGCCAGGAATAATGCGAGCGAAACACTGTTCAAGCTCAACTTTTAACCTTTCTGTTGGAGAGTGAACCACTTTGATGTTCCTTGGTCTTTTCATCAGGCATGTTTTTGGGTTATGAAAGTCCGTTTTCAAAGTGCAAAGACAAGGTTCACGTTTGTAATTTGTCTCCTCTTCAGGAACAAATGCTTGTCTGAAACTGTTTATTTTGTAGAGGGCAACTTGCAATAAAACCGCAAAAAATAATTACTGTCGGCTAAACGTTGGACTGCATGTACATCTTGGATATTGTCAATCCTGTGCCTTGCTTTGAGATGTGTAATATTTGCAAAAAAAATAAAATAAAATGTGGAAGAAAAAAGATCAGAAGATAGAAGGCCATCCATTTTGAATAAAAATAAATAAATAAATAAATAAATAAATAAATAAAGTGTGGTGAGTCCCCCGGTGTCACGGGGGGGGGGATGTGGCTCTTTGCGGTACACAGTAAAAAAATGTGGCTCTTAGTCTCTGACTGGTTGGCCACCCCTGCGCTAGACCTACAGGGCGCCCAAAACTACGCTTCAAGGATGTCTGCAAGAGGGACATGAGGCAGTGCGGTTTTGCACCCAGCGCATGGGACAGCCTGGCAGACGATCGCCTCATTTGGCGAAAAGTAGTCCGGCAGGGCACAACTAATGCAGAAGCGGCACGAAACGAGGCCACCGCCGTGAGGAGACCGAGGCGGAAGCAGCAGCAACAGCAGCCCCAGCAGACAACCGTCTTCACCTGCACCATGTGCGGCAGGGACTGCCACTACCGAGTCGGACTGCACAGCCATGTGGGCATGGGTTTCATCTGGTTTTGCTCCTGGGTTTCACCAGGGGCACACCTGTGTTAGCCCACATGGTCTTACATGGGTTCCTGACTGGGTCTTAGGTGGGTTCCAATGGGCAATTTTATGTCTGAGCCCCCCCTTAATGTGGACTATATGGACTTGAACTGGGGATCTGAATAGTCCTTGTGTGGGTTCCCACTGGAAAAATTATACGCAACACACGTAGGCTCCATTTGTTTTTGCCTATTTTGGGCTCCAAGTGGTTTTGGTGGGTTAGGTGTCATCACATGTGTTAGTACAACGGCAATGCCAGGTGACAGAACATTTAATCCAATATGGAAAAGACTTTTATTAAACAAGGGTACATGAAAAAAAAAGTGAGAAATAACAAAAGGCGCATGCAAAAGGTGAGGATGTACAGAAGGTTAGACAGACTCACAAAAAAAACAACAATAAGAAAAGACAATTTAAAAGAGTCACATTTAGAAAGTTTAGAATTTAGAAAGTTAAAAAAAGGACGGACTGAGGACTGACAGAAATGGGTTTTTGTTCATCCCTATCCTTAAACTCTCAGTCCGTCCGACAGACCATTTTGGCACACTAACGTAGAAGTCTGCCAGAGATAGGACTTTCAATTTCCGCTTTGTCTTGGGTGTGTAATCCTCACGTCTAGATTGAATGTGAATGTTAGAAAAAATTAATAAATAAAAATAGGTAGTTTTTCATGCAGGAGGTGGGATCATGAGTAAAGTGATTTCTTTTTTAAAAATCCTCTCTTCCTGGCAACTTTTGGGAAGATTAAGATTGAATAAATGTATTATTTATCTAAAATGTTTTTCTTTTGGACAACAAGAAATCATTTTTCTCAATCTATTTGCACAAAACGAGTGGAACGCTTTCTATAATAGTTTTTGTGCTGTTGATATCTTGATACTGTGGTAATATGTCAATTGATGTGAACATTATTGTAAAGCAAGCTGATGTCTTACATATATAGAGTAGCAATCAAATAATTGTTTGAGTTGAAACAAGCCACTTACTACAAATGAATGCAAATTGAATATGCTGGGTATTTGTTACATATAAATATAGTAAACAGAGTACAACTGCTAAATCACATTTTCATGTGTTCAACAGTGCAAGAGCATGCATCCCTTGGGCCTGTTTCTCCTAAAGTACGTGCATGTAGAGCAGGGGTGTCAAACATTCTTTTCGCGGGCCGCATTGTAGTCATAGCTTCTTTCGGAGGGCCATTATGACTGTCAACCCAAATAAATGTATGAGCACCTCATATACAGTAAAAGCTACAAAACAAACTGACAAATAACTTGTTTTCAAATCAGACGAGTAAAAACTGGTCAAATACTAAAAAAAAAAGATATTATTAAAAGTGAAGACAATTTGTAATTCTAGTAATGACACACCAATTTGATGCACAATTTGTCTTCGCGGGCCACATAAAATGATGTGGCAGGCCGTATCTGGCCCCCCGGCTTTGAGTTTGACACCTGTGATGTAGTGTGTGATACGGCGTGAAGGGAAGCAGAGGAAGCATTTTCTTGCAGTTCACTGTGGGCCTGGCTGGGCATGGCAGATGTCTCCAACGCTGCTCTGCTCTGAGTTGAGGGCTTCATTTCAAAGGCCTGTTTACTGGCAAGCCTTAATAGGATGTGATCTTAAAGTGTTCCTTTAAACATGTTGGAGGCTAATGCTTTAATAGGCTCTGGGTATTGCTCTGTCTAATGAGATTTATTGCAGCACATTTCAAAACAAACATCCATTAGAAACAGAAAATAGTTCCCTCTGTTCCCTCATAACTTCATGGCTCCTATTTCTAATGTGTCTCTTTCTGTTGCTGCAATCCTTGCTACATTCCCATGTGATTTATTTCTCTAGTTACATTTGTTTTATTTTGGCTGTCCAGAAGCTCTGTACAGAAAGTCTGTCCATTGTGTCCATTTTGTTTATTGGCTACATACACAAGACTTTCCACAGGTCCATAGTAGGTTATTAGCTAGTTGCAAAAATAGCAATATTTGTGGTTTGTTTCACATGTAAGAAAGTGGTCATGTGCCCGTGAGTGTTTTCTGAGCGTGCATGCACAAGGACACAACAGCCATACTAGACTGCTGGACTCAAGAGTGATGGATTGGGTCCCACATGTCTCTGGTGTGTTCATTTTCAGAGTCCAGCCGATGGCTCAGGTCATCCCAGGGATCAAAGGCTATTGGTGGATCACAACAGCATCCCTCCCTCTGGTCCATAGGCTGACACACACCAACCCTCTTTTGGAATGAAGACAAATAGAAACACATCGTCTGCCATTTGACAGCTTTTGCACTGGGGAGTGATCATTATCGGATTGCAACACCCATCATGAGTTACAACAGTATTTCAACATTTACCAAATTTGAAACCCAAGCTTGAATGATTTTTCATATTGGTAAAAAGTACTCTATTCCAAGTACTTGCTGTGGGTCCTCGGTTGACAACAGAGTTCAGATCCGAAAAGACCAAAACATATTTATATTTTGTACGTAAATCAGAATAAACTTTTGTCAAAAGTCGAAAGTCCCCAAGCAAAGTTAGGAGGTCAAGAATAAAGTGACAATTAATTTTTGTTATAAAGATATGAAAAAGCATGAATAAAACAGTTTTGGTTTTCTGTCTTACACAGTGTAATAGTATGTGTGAAAAGTGTGACTTTTTTATAGTCTGGCACGCATTATTTGCTTTTACATTGATTCCTGTGGAAGACTTTGTTTCTACTTACAAACGTTGCTACTTAAAAACCTGATCGCAGAACCAATTAAGTTCATAAGTACAGGTACCACTGTACCTGAGTAGACTGGGATTAAACAAAATATTTAAAAGCTGTTATTGCGTGACCAAATACTCTGACAAGTCAAAAACGTGCGTGTGCGAGTGAGTGTGTGGCGAGTGAGTGTGTGGGAGTATGCGTGCATGAATGAATCGGTGGACGAATGCAAGATTTGATGGATGTATTGCTTGCTTGTTACTGACCACACATGAGCTGAAAGAGGGGACTACAATTTGCCAGGTTATCAGTATATATATATATATATATATACTATATATATATATACTGTATATATATACATTGTTAATTTGGTAGATGACTATTCTGGTTGCAAATGTCTGGCTTTTAATGTAATATTCACATGTATACAATATTACATGTATAAACGCCCATTTCAAAAAGACCATCCCTCCGGTGCTCTAATGGCCCATTGTGTTTGCTAATTGTGTGAGAAGGCTAATAGATGATTAGGAAACCTTTGAAAAACGCTTGTGCAATTATGTTAGTTTTCATGGAATACAAAGTCAAAAAAGTCAAAGTCTGCTTTATTGTCAATTTCTTCACATGCCAAAACACACAAAGAAATCGAAATTACGTTCCCATGCTGTTAAGAGGCAAACATTTAGTCTAGTGTCTGCCAAAAGGTAGGTTGCTCAGAAGCACTCTACATAGTGCAATTTGGTTGAGAAATTTAATTAGTACACTCCATGGGACTTCAACAGTCCTCTAGAAGTTTCCCATCAATTCCCTGGTTTATTGCGGTCGGTTTCCAGTCTTGCCAAGTAGGGTATGAGAGGGGATAGACGCTGGAGATTAGCTCTTCTGGCTAAAACTCCATGAAATGGTGCAATGGGATTTACAAGTCCATGCATAAATCCCAGACATTATTCTTTAAATAGATTTGTCCATCTTCAATGTTCGTTTTGATCCCTTTTTGTTCCCTTGTAACTCTTAAAAACTTCTTGCACGGGCATTTAATAGAGTGGCATTTTCATTCGTGTGATCCTTCGTTATTCACGGGAGATATGTTCCAGAATCACCCGCGAAAAATGAAATTCCGCGAATTGTATTGAAATTTCCAACACATCGTGTTTCTTGTTGGCCACTAGGGGCATTGGTGTATTGTAAGGTAATTAGAACTCTGGTTTGCCTTGCAAAGCAATGCAATGTGTTTATATTCAGAATTACCACACAATACTAACCTGGGGGACATTATGCATAGCGAAACCAAAGTGAGTCATGGTTGCGCATGATTCTCCTGTTGCACTGTGGTCTAGTACACAGTATTAAAGCTTTTTAAACCCTCCCCAATACTTTCATCAGCAATAAGTGCTGATAGGTGTTCACCGAAGAGTCCAGCCCCCCAAACCTCCCAGCCAGACTCCCGACGTACGCCGTAGCCACGTCAGACTCCCGTAGCCGGCCGACGTCCAGCCTTATTTGGCCGGGCGCCGCCCTCCTCGGGGCCTTGAGAAGGAGCTGTAGCGTGGCAACAAGGAGCCGGTGGTCAGTATTGAAGAACTGAGCATTTGGTCTCCCCCAGGTTAATGTAGTGTTTTTATCACGATACTTTGCATACATTTGGATACTTTGCATTGCTTGACAGGTAAACCACACGTCACATAAACCTGCAATACGCCCATACCCCCTAGTGGCCAACAAGAAACACAACGTGCTTTATGGTCTAAAATAATAGTGTATGAATACATAAATACCTATATAGTTTCTATATCGCAACAAATGAGGAATCACAGTATTACCCTCCTAGGTGAACGTCAATTTACAAGAACAAAATGCCTTTAAAGGCATTACAAACGATCTTTTCGACAGCTCAGAAACTGATTTGTCCATTTTTGAATACTGCGCATGTGCTGGTCCCTCCTCCCCACCCTTCCTAGTGGTTTTTGGGAAGCGCCTCCACACTCACATGCACAAGCGCCATATTTCTCAAAGACGTCAAAAACAGGCTTTCTTTTGCGAGAACCTTTATCTTCACAACATTCATCAGACATTTTCACTCAGACATCAAACAGGGAACGCTACAACTAAGCCAGAGTGTCCAAAAGTCGAGGAGCTTAAGCATGCGCAGGACTTGGCGCAGGGACGTGACTTTTGCGAGAACCTTCATAATAATGACATTCATTAGCCATCATCAGAGTTTTCAGTACCCATTTGTATGGATCTTTCTTTCAATTGATTAACATTTTCCTGTTGTTGTATTATTTTACATAAAAACGATTAAAAAGCTCATCTCAGAAGAAGCAATTCAAGCCCAACCCATGACATTCAACTAAGTTTCATATAGGAACTTGTATGTTTGGTATCACGAGCGAATACTTCTTTCCTCATAGCTTTAGCTTTTTTCATGACTTTGGTAAAGGTTCATCTTTGTCCCATCAGTCGGGTGTTGGCAGTCGGCAGTTGACTGCTCTCTAAACTATTTGGCAAAATTCCATGCAGGGCTTCCCAATATTCTTTTTTGAAAGAGGTTTGAATCTTCTGGTGTCTCCTCTTGAGTTCATGAAGTTGCTGCAAACGGTAGTAGACTGTAAACCCTTCACTTCTGTGCTTCAGAGGTTGTTGCTGTCATTTGGGTCCTCAATTCACCTCTCCCAATGTTTGTGTCATCTTCTGCTGGTGATATACACATTTGACATCTATTACTACACGTGATTTATTATTTTTTTCTCCAATTCATTCACCTGTCGGTTTTCATGTTGGTTCCACTGCTAATTAGTTTAAATGTCATCTCTTTGGCAAAATTGAAAGTGTGAATTTTGATCTCTTGTATAATATTTACGTTTTGATTTGAGTTGATCATTTTTTCAACAGCTGTTTTTAAAGAATTGTATCAGAGGATCAAAAAGTTATTTAGAGGTGTCTTTGAAACTAAATCTACTTCTGATTTGGGGGTGATTGAGCCTATCCCAGCTGACATCGGGTGAAAGGTACATAGACTACACTCTGAACTGGTCGCTGGTCAGATGCAGGGTATTTTATATATATATATATATAAAGCAAGAGAGTTGAAATCCAGTCAAAGTTATGTTGATCGCAATCTTTGATGTGAGGGCCGATATTATTACCACAGGGCCTAACGATAAACAAGATCATCTACAGCGAGTTGCTCCAGCATTTGCTTTGTTCAGTGCATGAGAAGAGTCACAAACGTTCTAGGACAGGGGTCATGAAAGATATTATAATTAACTTCAAGTATTCCTTTTCACTGTGAGCCAAACAGTCCACCAGTGCAGCTACATATAGATCTTGCTGAGTTGTTGCAGAGAACTCGTGGCTGTTTCACCATGACAAGGTGACTGGTTACAATATCCGGAGCATCCGATAGTTCCTGGTTAAGAGGACTATCACATACTCACCCGAACAGGCTCCATTTGCAAAACTAGCATAGGCATTGCAGTGATGACAGAGCTGTGAAGGATCCGGGAAAAATGCTTCCAGGAGTGCATGAAGAGCAGGCTTGGAATATGTGTTAAACACCAAGAGCATAACTGTAACTTGAGTTTGAAATATATTATTTCTTAGACCAGTCCTGGTAATTTTCTGACTTCTCCATTGGCCTGCTTTTACGAATATCACATCTGCCAGAAGGTGCTTTCTATTATACTGACCTCACAGCACGAGTCTCCAAGCTACTCCCACTATCACATTCTATCTTTAAATTGAAATATTGTGATTATTCCCCTGGTTCAGGAGAGGATAGCAGTAATCACCAGACAAATGATGTGGAAAACCAATAAAAAGCCACTCCCTGGAGACTCTTCTAGCTGGCCGAGTGACACGGGCCATGAGGGACACGAGCAACCCATGTGTCTACGGCGAGGGATTCAAGTTGTAGCAAAGCACTGCCTCACAGCCATAGATCTGCACCGCTTAAATGGGATTTGACTAAACAAATGACAGCATATGGTAGATGAGAGAGCCCGGCAAGTGGAGAAAGTGGAGAAAGGGTGAGGTGGCATTGTTGTCAAAAAGAAAAGGGAGAGAGAGTGGGTGTTGGGAGCGCAGGGTCCTGCCCTCCTCCCCCTTTCAATCTTTCATTATGTTGTCACACTCTAGCTGCGTGCTTCCAGTAACACTTTAATTAGCCTCCATGAGTTTAATTGTGCGAACATGTCTGCCAGCTTGTTGTGGTGCGTAAATCTGTCTTGTTTGTTTTTTTTCCCCCGCTCTGCGCTCTGCTGCTGCTGTGGGAGGAAAATCTCTACTATTTATTTTACCCTGATTTTTTGTTGTTTTGAAATTAATTGCTTTACAGGTCTTCAAAAAGAGCTATGACTTTCACTGGTATGTGTGATTCCAGGGTAAAACTGTCAATCGGTAATCGGAAGATTTTTTTTGCAATCCCCCTCTGAGTCTCCTGTCAGACTTTTAGGAACTACATTATCATTTATGGTTTTTCACCACAATAGAAGTACAAGTAACCGCA